>NW_016804447.1:3893385-3909024 GCF_001698545.2 Rhinopithecus bieti | reverse complement strand
CTTTTTTTTTTTGGAGATGGGGTCTTGCTTTGTCACCAAGGCTGGAGTGCAGTGGCGCAATCTCAGTTCACTGCAACCTCCACCTCCCAGGTTCAAGTGATTCTTCTGCCTCAGTCTCCCGAGTAGCTGGAACTACAGGTGTACGCCACCATGCTGGATAATTTTTTATTTTTATTTTTGAGTAAAGACGGGGTTTTGCCATATTGGCCAGGTTGGTCTCAATCTCCTGACCTCATGATTCGCCTGACATGGCCTCCCAACATGCTGGGATTGCAGGTGTGAGCCACCGTGCCTGGCCCTTAATATGTTTTAAACTATACCTAGGATTTTTGTTTGAACTAGGTATGGTAAGGTGATAGACACGTAGACAACTTCCTTGAAATAAGAGTTTGTTGTTTATGGTTCCCAAGAGAATGGAGCATGTGGGAAGCACCAGGATTGCTTTGAGCGCAGAAAGATTGAGGGGAAACTTGGGCAACAGCTTTTATTTAGGGTTTTATGGGAAGGAATGGGAGAGGCAGGGTAAGCAGCTGAGCTGAGGTTTCGAATTGAAGAGTCTGGACCCTTTGGACAGGCTCTGAGCTATAAGAGTGGTCTCTAATTGTCCAGTACCTGGCTCTGGGTGACTTAGAGCAGGAGGATAATGTTCTGTGCTGGAGGAGCCTGATAAAAGGATGAGATGAGGGTATGGAGCCTGGATTTGTTGTCTTGCATATAAAAGGTATGTTCTAAGCCAAGTTGTTTAGTATGTCCAGGCATTGGCCAACCCTGGGAGGGTCAGTCCCTCCCTGGTCTGCAAGATGCCCCAAGATGTCAAAGCATCATGAACTATAGAAAATAAAAAACACGGTTAATAGATAATGTACCTAAGCACAAAATGAGATGCTAGGGTCTACGTAAATCAGATTGACCAAATTGTTACAAAGACACAGATCTACCCAACATTCAATAGCTTTTTACCCTATTACCCTACACCATAAAAGTCATTTTGAGCACTGCACGTTTCTAATAAAATTATTCATGTAAATATACACACTAAGTTACTTAAGATGAAAATAAAGCTATGGACATTTCAAATTAGTAAAAAGAGGTTCTTAAAGACTTGTCCAAGTACTTCAGGATTGAAATTAGAGTTTATCTTGAAATATGAACCTGAAAACTATGCAGAGTCCACTGTGGTTCTGGATAATAAATACAACCTCCCTTAATCATGTCTTTAGTCTGCCCTTCTTCAAAAGAGCAACATTACAATATAGAGTCCAGTGCTTACACTTTTCAGAGATTCCCCACTGCTGACTGCCAGTATTTTCAAATTTCTGTCATTTATAGACCACCTTCTCAATTTTTGCTATATTTGTGTAGCACCTCTTTTGGTATATTCTTATTTTTTAAAAAAGATCAACTCAGCATGGTGCTTTTATATTAGCTTCTTCTTAAGCAATCTTCCTATCTGTGTAATTGCAGATTTCGTGTTAGTTGCATATTTTTTTCTAGTGTGTATAAAACTAGAAAATCAGTACATAACTACTACAAGTCTTCAAAACATTGTTTGTGTAGCATGTAATGACACATTGGTTCTTACCAGTGGTACCCATGCTACCCTTGGGAAATCCCAGCTGGGAAGATGATGTTCAAGGCTCCTGAGGATGTAGCTCCTGACTCCCCCTTTTCTACCATCTTTTTTAATTGTCAGGGCATCTGTCAGGATGACTGTCAATTCCAGACTGTGGTATGCGTCCTCTTGCTTCCACTCTTGCCTGAACAGGTTCTGTTTTTAACACTGCAGTGCTCCACCCTGGACGGGCCTTACACTACCTCTAAAAGTCCCCTATAGCTCTGTGCCAGGGCTTCTCCCTAACAGCTCCAGACATCCCTCCTCACAGCTCCAAACTTGTGCTGCCTCCAGTTGCTGCAGATTTTCTTTTTTTTTAACTTGGTGCCCTTAGGATGATGTGTAGGTGTTATTTTCCACTAGGGATTAAGTGTATTTTTATCCCTGGATGTTGCCTTTTGGGGATCCTTGGTTTCAACTCTAAACTTCATGGGCCAATTCTATCCTATCCCGCCCATTTTTTTTGTTGTTGTCCCAGGTTCCCAGAACCCTAGTTAGGGTAAAACACTGAAGACTGCTCGTTACCCAAAGTGAAAATAAGGTTTTTCCATGGCCATTCCCTCTGTCTTAAATGCCATTTCTCTTCCTGGCCTTCTGGTTGTTCCTACTTAGCTCTCAAAAATCAATTCCAATATCACCACCTCCTGGAAGTCTTCGTTGCCCTTCCTAGGCAGTGTTACATGTTTCTTGCTCTTTTTTTTTCTCACAGTACTTACTGTAATTGCTATAATTACTGTTCTAGAATCTGTCTCTCCTGTTTGTTTGAAGATGTACAAGACAGGGAATATATTTTCATTATCTTTGTTTTACCAGAACTTAACACAATGCCTAGTACATTGACAGTGCTTCGATGATGTTTACTGAATGCATGAATAAATTAATACACTAGGAATGTATTAATTTATTCATGTACTTTGGAATAGAAGTTTGACATTTAGCTCTTGAATATGGGAGGACAAATGTTCCCAGCAATAAAATAATGTGAGAAATGAATAGGCATTGAGTTTTCCCCATCCACCACTCCCCCCTCCCATCCCTCACCCCTACCCCCGCTTCTGGGTACAGCTAGATCCATGGAATAGTAAGAGCTTTTACTTACAAGAAGAAGCAGGAAGTGACCTGTGACCCAGGGGCGAAAAGTCACGTGCACACCCAGTCTCTGGGGATTCACTAAACTAAGTCCTGTAAAAAATTTTGTTAGGGCTAAAAACTAAGAAAACACTGATTATTTACATAGTACATTTTCCCTAGTTTAAGCTGAAGGTAAAAAAAAAGTGAAAGGGGGAGTGAGGAGTCAAAATTAAATAAGCCAGCTGGTTTAACTTCTCTTTTTACGCATTTTCCATTGCAATCCTCTCTTAGTCATAAAGCCTTTCTCAACCACCTTATGCTTTTCATTTGGCTGAAATTTTTCAGCTTTTCCTACATTAAAAAAAGGATTAAAGGTTGAGTAGATTGTGACTTTATCTTCTCTTTCTCTTGTATCCCCCACCCCCGAAACACACACACACACACACACACACACGCACACACACACACACATTTACTCTTCAACTGTATTTATTAAAACCAGTTTCTGATAACAGCTACTCAGAAACAGAATCTCTGTTCTTTTTTGAGAAACAAAGCCCATCTTTCTCGAGGTGCAAAAAATATTCTGTGTTCCTCCCCACTTCCCCCAGCTGCCAGTGTCACACTGGTTCCCCAGCCCACTTGCAAGCAGGACTTCCTAGGAAGCAAGAGGAACAGCTGCTGAGGCACAATAGCTCCTAACTGAGCCAATACATACACAAGGCCTAATGTTCCTGCACTTTTCCACCCCTGCTCCCTTCTAAGAATGAATGTTTTGATGCTGGGCTGCGAGGAGAAAAAAGAGGAGGCTAAGGGAGGCTCCTTTCTCACTTTGTCTTTTCTGCCCTTAAAACAAAAGAGAGAGGCCAGGTGCAGTGGCTCATGCCTGTAATCCCAGCACTATGGGAGGCTGAGGTGGGCAGACCGCTTGAGTCCAGCAGTTCAAGATCAGCCTGGACAACACACTGAAACCTCACCTCTACAAAAAATACAAAAATTAGCTGGGCATGGTGGTGTGTGCTTGTAGTCCCAGCTACTTGGGAGGCCGAGGTGGGAGGATTGCTTGAGCTTGGGAGGCAGAGGTTGCAATGAGCTGTGATTCTGCCACTGCACTCCAGCCTGGGTGACAGAGCAGGACTCTGTCTCAAAAAAAAAAAAAAAAAAAAAAAAAAGAGGGAAGTGTTCATTGGGGAAATTTTGTTAGTAATTTCTTCCTGTCACAAGCATCCACCAAAAAATTGCATGAGATGTGTGTGTGTATGTGTGTGTGTGTGTGTGTGCTTAGCAATTCCATTTTAAGAGGAGTTGCTCACTAAGGGCGGCCTCTTTTTCTTTCTTTCAGAGGCTGGGTGATTTGTTCAGCAGAGGAGACTCTGGCTTGAGCAGTTCCAGCAGGTCACTGCACTGGGACTAGCTGGCCAGTGAGGCGGCTTTGGACCCTAGTAGCAGTTTGGCATTTCTAAGTAGGTAAAAAGAATTAACTTCATAAAAATCAAGTAGGAATCTACACGCCCTGTTCAACCCTTAGACAGGGACCACCCAGTAATGCTTTTGCTGTTTGATATTGAGGGGTTCCTTTCTACAGATGCCTCTTGCCCAGGCTGGGAATGTTTAATCTGCATGGAGTTTAAAGGTAACCGTGGCCTGGTGGCTGCAGATTGCATTCCGGAAACTCCAGTCCCCAAATCTATTGCCTTACAAGCTTCCAACAGAGCAGCTTGACGTGGTGGATCCTTTCTTTTTGAAAATGTTAGCAAATGAGAAGTAAATCAAAGCTCTGAGCCTTGCCCGTGAGGCTGCCCCTGTGTATGGAGCTCAAAGGGGATACTTCTCTCCCCCTTCCCATCAGTGACAAAAGGCTCTCTAATCCTGATTTCCTTATAAAAAACACAAAGTGTAAAACCAGCCTAGGGACTGGAAATAAAATGAATGCTGGGGGAGCAGCTGGCACATGAATGCCCCTGAAAGCCCTAGCTGGCACCTCACCCTGCAACCCAATCACCCTGTCTCCATGGGGGCTGGGGACAGATTTAGTTTTGTAACAACACAATGAAGTATATTTTTAACAAATAAACACAATCTTGGCAGAAGCATAGGCATCTTTAGCCAGTAAATACTTTGTGCCCTTGTGCTCAACTTTCCATATCCCCTCCATCCCCCAGCCATCCCCCCAGGAATGAAAAGAATGCTGGGAAAAGAAGTCAACTATCACAAATTCATTAAATCAGAAAAGATGTCTGTGGCCTCACTTTACAACCAAATATTACCTCTCCTTCTGAGTGGCCACTGCCTAAACAACGCTCGGCAATTTTATTTGCGTTTCCTGGCCTTGACTCTTGCCTAACAGCTGGCGCTGTTTGTATTTAATCACTGTTTTCCGAACTCTGTCTCTTGTCCATTTCACCTTTTCTCAAAGCAAGCCCAGCCCACACTTCTGGGAAATGATAGTGTCGAATCTTCAAGGCAGGTTAAGTAAAGAGTCGAGCTTGGAAAAGCACAAGTCTTTTTGGAATATCTTGGTATTAGTGTCCAGGATTCTTGGGGACCAATGACGAGCAAGGTTCAGGAACACAGCCAGTTTTTCTTAGTATTTTGTCCAGGTCCATGCTGGGAATTCGCAGCTGCTGTGTGTCGGCTCAGGGGAGATTTATTGGGAAAGAGTGAGTTGTAGTTAATTCCAGCAGCTCGTGAAAGCCACATATGACTGTCACCCAAGGGTCCAGATTACTCTCTCCAAGGGAGAGATAACTGTGAGGGAGAAGTTAGAAGAGGATGCTGAACGCAGGAAAAGAGAATGACGGAAGAGAAACAACATCCACGTGGGATTCAGGCTGCAAACAGGGAAAATCCCTGAGAATGAACTCCTTCTTTTTTCTGAATGCTACTCCCCACTCCCTGTGGCTCCCAGCCTGTCATAATTGCGGCTTGGATTGGAGTGCTTCCCTTGGCTACTGAGTGTGATCACACTTAATTTCAAGCAGCAAAGTCCATTTCAACCCACATTTTCACACTGACAAGGTGAATCTGAATAATAGCTGTATTGAGGCTGGTTTTGGAATGACTTGCCCTGTCGATGTATTTCTCTTAAAAAAAAAATGTGTTTAATAGTTCAGAAATAACCTTTTGCTGTCCCTAGAATCACCTCAGGAATGCTGTGAAGAGCAGCTCTTTGAATTTGCTGGTCACGAAAAATGATTGTCTCCAAATGTCCCCTCCTAGGTCTCGTTCACTTTATCTCTGCTCGGGTATTTCACCCCAGCCTGTCCTAAGCCCTGTCAAAACCTCCAGCTTCTTTTCAATTCCCTGACACCTGGTTTAGAACCTAACTTGATTTTTTTTTTTCGTCTTCCTAGCTTCTGACCAAGGCTTCTGTGTGTTTCACTGGTTTTTAGATGTTTGAAACTGATTTCAGAGGTTTGGTTGTTCTTGAGTAATTTCAAAGGCATGGTTCCTGGTTGTATCATGGGATGATTTTGCTCAATGAAGCCTGACTCTCAGAGGCCAAGTATGGCAGAGCAGTTCCAGGTTTCGAGTCAGGACAGAGATAGGACAAGGTCCAGGGGAACAGGGGAGCCATCTGCTCTCCTGCCTCCTTAGGCTCTTCCCAGCTGACTTCTGTCTCATTACCTAGGTTTGTGTCCTGTGCACATTCCTGACGGAGATGGGATGGACCACTGTTGGCTTCTTAGATTGCTCAAGATCCACTCTCTGTATCTGGAAACACCTTTGAGGGAAGCACATGGCTGAAGGGAGGTGGGGTATAGCTGAACCAAATGGGAATTCGGATAGGAAGGTCAAGATGGGGAATGGATGTTGGAAACCAGTAGCATCTGTAACACTGCTCTTTTTTGTCTTTCTTTAGAAATTTACGAACTCTCAAGATTTTATTTTTTTAAATGAATAATTTTTTTTACTTTATTTTTGGAGACAGGATCTTACTCTGTCACTCAGGCTGGAATGCAGTGGGGCAATCACAGCTTGCTGTAGCCTTGACCTTCTGGACTCAAATAATCCTCCTGCCTTAGCCTCCCAAGTAGCTGGGACTATAGGCACATGCCACCATAACCTGGCTAATATTTTTTTGCATTTTTTGCAGAGTCAGGGTTTCACTTTGTTGCCCAGTCTGGTCTTGAACTCCTGGGCTTAAGTGATTCTCCTGCCTCAGTATCCCAAAGTGGTGGGATTCCAGGCATGAGCCATGGTGCCCAGCCAACTCTCAGAATTTTAATTGCCCATTGCCTCTATGCAGATGAACCCCAAATCATTATTTTGGCCAAGGCCCCTTCTGCTCTCTAGCTACACATTTACTTTCAATGTTGTTACCTTGAATCCAACTTATATGATTGATATTCATCTTCTTTCTTCTTACTCACTTCACTCAAACTTGGTCCTTCTGCTGAGTTCCCTATTGTAGCACCTTTTTTTTTTTTTTTTTTCTTAGACAGAGTATTGCTCTGTTGCCAGGTTGCAGTGCAATGGTGTGATCTCGGCTCACTGCAACCTCTGCCTCCCGGGTTCCAGGGATTCTCCTGCCTCGGCTTCCTGAGTAGCTGGGTTACAGGCACGCGCCACCATGCCCAGCTAATTTTTGTATTTTTAGTAGAGATGGGGTTTCACCATGTTGGCCATGATGGTCTCAAACTCCTGACCTCGTGATCCACCCACCTCAGCCTCCCAAAGTGCTGGGATTGCAGGTATGAGCCACTGTGCCCAGCCATATTGTAGCACCATTCTTATAATTATTTAGACTTACTCTTCATAACCTCATCTTCCCCATGTGTATATTAATCTAGTCACCAAACCCTAATGACTCTTTCCTGGAGGAATTACTCTCATTCCTCTCTTTCTTTCCATTTTTGTTGTCACCACTCAGTTTAGACCCCTATCATCATATACCTAAAGCCAGTTTCTTGATAGGCTCTTCTTCCTTTGGTCTCTTCCCTGGTAATTCACACTGATGTAAACAGACACCTCATAAATCTTCCCAACAGGACTGCAATCATGTCAACTCTGTGCTCAAAAATCTTTATTCCTATTGTCTCAAGATTTAGTACAAACTCCTTAGCTTCATATTCAAAGTAGCCTTCCTCAATCTGATTCCAGCTTACCTTTGGAGTCAACCTACCCTCAGCGATTTCTCTCTCTACTGCTACATATGAACCCTTCACCAACCATAAAGTTCCACTCAGTCTCTCTAAACACACCCTTTAGAGAGCCAGTACAATGCTAGCTGTGCATCTTTAGGCATAGTAACTTGCCTTTAGAAGCTTCAAATTTTGTATCTAAAATATGGTTTTTAGGTGAAATGTAAATGTGGTCACACAAGAAAGAATGCATGGAACATAGAAGTTTCTCAATAAATGTTTATTGTTGAACTCCTAAATTGTTGAACAGTTTAGGAGTTGTTCAATGAATTACTATTTATTTGATTCAATTTCATTGTGTTTTAAGCATGAGGAAAATAAAATATCATTTCTGTACTTTAATTCTTCAATAGACTCCAGATGCTTTTCACACCAAATCCAAACTTTTAACCATGCTTTACAAGACCTGCAGAGTATGGCCTGAATTTCTCTTCAGCCTCATCCTGTGGCTCTCTGTCTTGCTCACTATGCTCCAGACCTATTGGTCATCTTTCAGTTTTTTAAAGAATCCAAGCTCATGCCTGCCTCAGAAGTTTTGCATGTGTTCCTCCCAAGAATACCTCATTTCCCAAGATCTTTATATTTCTGTTTTTTTAAAAATCCATCAGGACCATGTTCTCCTATAGCCACCCCCCACAACCCCCAACTGTCAACCAATCTATCCAGATTGGCAGCCCTAGCATCTTCATTACTCTATCATGCAAAGTTTATTGCTCTCAAAGAATCCATCTCCCAAATTGTCTTGTCTCTGTGCTAATGTTCATCATTTGAATGTAAGTTTTTTGGAATAAGATCCAAACTTCTTACCTTCTTGTCTTCGTACAAGGTCTGTCCTCCCCAACCATATCTCTGATCACCCTTCCCTTTGCTCCTCACACAGTAGCGATACTAGCTTTTTTCTGCTTCTCAAACATGGTAGCTTCATTTCTACCCCAGGGATTCACACTTACCATTTTCTCTCTTGGGAATCTCTCTCCACTGCTGTTTTCATGGCTGTTCATTCCTTCATTTACTTCTTAGCACAAATACCTTTTCTCAGGAAGCCTTGCTTTCCCTGACCTCTCAAAAAAGAAGCCTAATTCTCTATCATGCCATTCTTTTTATTTTCTTGATAAGACCTACCCTTATCTTAAATTATCTTCTTACTCATACCTGATCTGTATCATTCACTTTGATATCTCCAGAGTCTGAAACAATGCTGGTTTAGAGTAAATGTCTGAAAATATTGGTTGAACAAATAGAACAAATAAGCAAATATTCTTAGGCTGTTTACTACTTCAGTATAAGTAATGAAAATGTTTATCTCCATACCCATCAAGCATGTTAATGAATGCATTACTTATCTATCGCTTCATAACAAATTACCCTAAAAATTTAATGGCTAAAACTAACTTTTATCTCACTGTTTCTGTAGATAAAAAACCTGAATGTGGCTTCACTGGTGGTTTTGGCTCAAGATCTTTTATGAGGTTTCACTCATAAGATGAAGTCTGGGACTGATGTCTCATCCAAAGGCTCAGCTGGGATGGGAGATCCATTTCAACCTCATTCACATGGTATTGGCAGTTCTTGGTCCCTTGCCACGTGGGCCTCCACACAATTTCACACCCAAGCAATGGCTTTCCCCAGGATGAAATGATCCGAGAGAGCACATGTCAGAGTGCACAATGGTGGAAGCCACAATTTTCTTATCACCTAATTTCAGAAGTGACATCCCATCGCTTCTGTGATAATCTATTGATTAGAAGTATGTCGGTCAGTTCAGCCCATACTCAAGGGCAGGAGGAGATTATTAAGGACATAAATACCAGTAGGCAGAAGTCCCTGGGGGCCATCTTAGAGGGTGCCTATCACAGTCAAGGACTCTTGGTTGACAAAACTCTAACACAAATTACTTTTTTAAAGAAACAGGAAATGTGTTGGAAGAATACTGAAGCAGCTCATAAAATTGAAAAAACGTGCAGAAACAAAGCATCTCAGGGACTAAATATAGCACATCACCCCTTCCTTTTCTGACATTTTTCTTCATGTTATTATGAGAACATCACAGTCCCCTTGATTTTCTCCCACCCACTTAGAGAGTCCTTCTCAGACTCCTTTGCCAATTTCCTTCTTTTTCCTGATTTTTAAATGTTGAAGTGACTCAGGGCTCAGTCTTCATACCATTTCTCTTCCCTATCTAACTCCTCTCCCTAGGAGATGTCATATAACCTCATACTTTAAATGGCATTTATACCCTAATTCTTTTATTAGTTAAAATAATGCTACCTGATATAGCAAATTCAAAAATATGTAATGATTAAGCATGATAGACTCATTTCCAGCTGATATGAAATCCAAACCGAATGTTCTTGATTAGTGAACAACCCTCTCAATGAGATGTAGGCTCCTTCTATTTTTTAGTTCTGCTGTCTTCTACTCATAGCTTTCAAGGTTGTCATATTTGATTGTAACAAGTGAGCAAAAAGTGAAAGGATCAGACACAAGAGATTTTTACGGGCCAGAGAATGGCATCCATCATGTTTGTTCATATAATACTGGCTAGAATTTGGTCATACGACCAGATTTAAATTGCAAGGGTGGCTGGAAACTTTAATCTAAATGTGAACCCAGGAAAAGAAGCAAATAGGCTTAGGGTTAAGTCTCTCAGCGTACTCATACATTTTACTTTTGCCTCAACCTTTCTCTCTCTTTTTAACTCCTGACTTACGTATCCATTTACCCAGTTGGCATCTGCCCAGGTGACAGCCTAAAAGCAATATGACAAGAAAGAAAAAGCAGTATCTCTTTTGAAATTTCAATGTAAGGCCAGGCACAGCAGTTCATGCCTATAATCCCAGCACTTTGGGAGGCTGAGGCAGGCGGATCACTTGAGGTCAGGAGTTCAAGACCACCCTGGTCAACATGGTGAAACCCTGTCTCTACTAAAAATACAAAAATTAGCTGACTGTGGTGGCAGGCACCTGTAGTCCCAGCTACTCAGGAGGCTGAGGCAAGAGAATCTCTTGAGCCTAGGAGGCTGCAGTGAGCCAAGTTTGTGCCACTGCACTCCAGCCTGGGTGATGGGAGTGAAATCCTGCTTAAAAAAAAAAAAAGAAGAAAGAAAAGAAAAGAAAGAAGAAATTTTAATGTAAAATATCCCAGGGAAGACTATTACTGGCCCTCCTTGGGTCATCTGACTGTCTCTTGGATCCATCACTGCTGGCAGGAAAATGGGATATTCTGATTGGTCTTGCCCACTCTGTGACCAAGAAGACTGAAATTTACTAAATGAATTGGAGGTAGCCATTGGAAGCATTCCTTTGAGCAGAGCAGACATCACAATTTATACTTTTCTCACAAAATGGCGATGCTGATATAAAGCACAGAAGTTGAGCACACAAGGCCCTGTGCAAGATGCATTAGTATGTTACATGCTAGGAACATGGTAGGCACACAGAAATGACAACTGAATCACTGTCATATTCTTATAACTCAGAGATGCTTTTATTCTGGGCCAGAAACTGCCCTGTGTGGCTTCATCTTAGTATTATAACTCAGTCTAATTAGTGCCACTACCTGATTCCTTGAGGGGTTTCTGCTGATGATTCTTAGAAACCACTAATGGGAAGAGAAACAAAACTAAGATTTCTGTGAGTGTGGAAGTTAGAAGAAAATCATGTAGTTTCTGACTCTTTTTCAATGATGATTGCTGAGGAGAATCTGATTTCAAGCCCATTTCCTCCAAAAGGGTGATGAGCAAGTTGCATTCATTCATAATTGCTTGAAACACTATCTCTTGCATCTCAACCTGGTCGGCATTCTCCTCCAACCCCAAAAGCAGGAGAGCTAGAAGGTGGATAGAGTATGGGTGTAATCTAGAGTTTGATTGCAAATTTATCCTCTTGCCCTCCTAAAAATGTCAGGTTTAGACACTGAACTGATCAAGTAGAGCACTCACATTCTTTGTTATGATGACACCTTAAAGGAATTATTCTCAAAGTGAGGTTCCCCAAACCAATAGTATCAGTACCACCTGTAGACTTGTGAGAAATAAAAATTCGTGGGCCTCACCCCACCTTGAGAAATCAGAAATGCTGGAGTTAAGACCCAGAAGCCTGTGTTTTAACATGGCTCCCCAGAGACTGTGATACCAGATCACACTTGGAACCACTGATTTTCAGTGTTCTGTTCCACCAAAGTGATTTTTCTGATGATGAATAAAATAAAAACTTTACCTTTTCTTGGCTCTACATTTCCGATGATGTTTTATCTAAGAGTTAGAATGGCCTTAGCCTACTTGCTATGCTACTTTTAATAATGACTCCCTTCCTATATAAGGAATGAAGAAAAGAAAATCTGGTCATTGGCTATGGTTTATATTTTTCCTGGCTTATTCAGCCCGATAAGAATATAGGCATGGCCTTCAAACAAACTCATTACAGTCCCAGTTGTTTTGAGTGGGACATAAGTAGAGAGGAAAAGTTGTGTTTTTTCCTCTATTTCCTTTCAAAAGCAGACACTTATGCTCCAGGAAATAGCTATCCAAAATGACTTGATAACTTTCATAAGGCAAAGTTAGATTGAAATCCAATCACATTGAAATGTGGAATTTGACTATAGCTAACGTTTTTTTTTTGAGAAAGGGTCCTGCTCTGTTACCCAGGCTGGAGTGCAGTAGTGTGATCTTGGCTTACTGTAGCCTTGACTTCCCAGGGTCAAACCATCCTCCCATCTCAGCTTCCTGAGTAGCTAGAACTCTAGGAATGTGCCAACACACCCTGCTAATTTTTGTATTTTTTTGTAGAGAGGGGGTCTCCTCATGTTACCCAGGCTGGTACTGAACTCCTAAGCTCGAGCCATCCATCCACCTTGGCCTCCCAAATTTCTGGGATTAGAGGTGTGAGCCACCACACCCCGCCCATAGCTAATGTTGTAGTTGCTAGTTCTCCATACTAATTAAAACAACAGTAACCTCTACCCTTTTGAATAAAAGATAATGAGACTATTATAATTTCAGACCCTCAGATGATGACTTAGATTTTCAAAATGACATTTGACTATGCATGTAGGGAGAAAGAAAAGAAAGAAAGCAAAATGGATATCATCTCAGATAATGGAATCTGCTAAAATCATGGAAGATGTTGAGTATCGTGTTGTTCCCAGGAACGTTGCTCTAGAACCTGATCAAGAATCTCAACGAAGAATTTGCCTCTCACTAGTATTTTAATGCCTTTCTGTTTCCACAAAGCTGTCACCACCAGCAGAGACTGAGTGATGTCTCTAGCATTTGTTCTATTTATGGCTATGTTATGACTGAGAATAGAAAGCTGGTGTGTTCTAGTGTACATTAAGATTTAAAAGACAGGAACGAAATATGAGCAACTCCTTATGAGTTTTGACTGTTTAGGGAATTTGTTCAAGAGGATTTTGCACACACACACCCCTGCGATATTTAACCCAAATATCATAATTCAAAGACAGAGCAGAAGGGAATCTTGGTCATCATCTAGTCCAACCCCTTCGTTTCATAGGAAATGGAGCTAAGAGCTTGCACAACTTGCAGAGTTGCTTAGAGGAGTCCCCTAATTTCCATACCTATTACATATTTTAAATTGAATGACAATATCTTGAAACTTTTTGTCAAAAAAGTAAATATTTCTCCAAATAACCTGTTTCCAAACCTTAGCTCATTTTGACATATTATTGGTGTTCCTTACCCAAGCATTTACTCTCTACTATGGGATAATAGCCAATAAGTATTTCTGCAAAGCAGAATTGTCTTGTTTTTGTATTAGTCTCTTTCTGAAAGCCGAAGTTTTGGTGGACCAAGTAGTGGTCATAAGACATGAAAAGCACAGCACTGGAATGACTGGGAGGAAGTTAGAGAACTGCTGGCCACTTGTAATTGTACTAAAGAACTTTAAAAACAATGTCAGGGACAAAGCTATAAATTCTGTATTTAAGTGATGGTAATAAACCATAGCATTTCAATGACTACCCTCAAGGAATCTCATCTTTAGCAGCCAAATATCAGCAGAAGAGACGAATCCAGGGGGTTGCTGGATTACAATGTAAGTAGAATTCTCAGCTTCGTCAAATCTCCCAAGTGAAAATAATCAATTATAATTATTGAGCTATTTTACAATTTTTTGTTCTGAGTCTAAAGTATAATGTGTATTTTATACCTCCATCACATCTCAATTTAGACAAGCCAGGTTCAAGTGCTTAGGGGCCACATGTGCCTAGTTACTGGCTGCTGAGTTGGACAGCAGAGGTGTGGGCCATGAAGCCAAGCAGGCCAATTACCACCTCACAGGTTTAAGGAGAGCTGGAAGCCCTCCTTGGGTAAGTGGCTTAGCAGGTAACTCACTCCCAGTGCATCTACTCCTCCTTTTCCACCAGCTCTACCTTAACCCACTTCTAAAAATGTGTTGCATGCTCTCCATGATAAGTTGACCAGTGGGGAGGAAGAAAGTTCTGTCTGGTTTCCAGTTGACTGAATACACAGTGTGGGCTGCTGGGAGCTGCAGGTCTAGAGCTTCAAGAAAATGGAAAAGAAAGAAACTCATTGAGCAGAATCACAAGTGACACATCTGATTTCCTACTTTCCCTGAAAGGAGACATGTTGCTTTAGGACTGACAACTGGCAAAACTCAATATGCTGGTGTGTGTTGCCTGTTCTATAAGTGAGAGATGCCCTCAGGCTAGAGTCAGCCACTCTATAGAAGAGATAAAAAGAAATGCCATGATATTCATGTAGACCTACTCTACCTAAAGCCTGCAATTTATGTCTACATTCAATAATTTTGAGTTTTGTTGGTTTGGAAGTCAACTGCGTTTTTACCTCAGTCCAAAGCAGGCTAGCTGGTAACATCCTTAGCAGGAGGTAGCCACACTAAGGTGGTGGGTCACTGGCAAGGTGGGATTTCGGTTGTTGTCTTATCACTAGAGACCACTGTTTGTACTCAAGGTAACCGCCCTTCTTTTGAGGGCTTGCAGATGGACAGAGTATGGAAGCTAGTTGGTGAAATAAGTCTTCAGGTTTAAAACAAAATAAGATATTTTACTGCAGTCACCTGCACACTTACTAACAGCACATGGATTGAAATCTACTAAATTTTTGAGAGAACTTTATAGCTGATGAAACCACAAGCCTGTCCTGAAATAGCTTGTGACTACAAAAATCCTTAAGTTTCCAGGCCCCTAAACATGTACCACCTGGAAGGGGACTGCTAAAGGCAGGTAACCCCCAGGAAAGAAATACTCTCCAATGTGATGTCAGATGTGGTTGTTAAAGACAATGGAGGAAGAAAAACCACCTGGGGCAACCAGCATAAGAGGCCGTGGGAGACAATGGCCATGAGGAATTATCCCAGGGACAAGAGCCGTGGGCTGCCAGCTGGGTCAGCAAGAAACCTTCCCATTGCCACAATCCTTTCATGGGTGTGCTGTTTCCAACCTGAAGAACTGGATCATTGCTGGGGAACTGGGTCATTGCTGCAGAACTGGATCATTGATGGGAAACTGTAACAGCTATAGATTTTCTCCCTCCTCCCAACCCCAACACAGGGATTTTTTTAAACATAGTTTTTGTACTCCCTTCACTATCATTTTATATTTCATCGAGTGGAGATAATAACGCATCTTTTGGTCTTATAGAAACCACAGCTGAACCCTATTGAAAGGAATGCACACCGAGGGATTTTGTGCTTTGAGCTATATACAGTAAATGAATAAAACTTCTCCCATGCATAGATACTATATATATATATATATATACACACACACACACACACACACACACTTTGCAGATAGAGTATGGAGGCTATA
>NW_016804447.1:3890829-3892764 GCF_001698545.2 Rhinopithecus bieti | reverse complement strand
ATATATATATATATATATATCTGGAAGGATACAGTTTGCTACTCACTACTTACTTCCCAGTAATCATTCTCTCCTTCTTCCCTAGTAACAGAACCCTGGGCAATTGCCAAGCTGAAAAACTACATTTCTGAGATTTCTGTGCAGGTAGATGGGGCTGTATGTCTATATCTGGCTAGTGGGATGAAAGCAGAAGTGATATAAATAGAAAAAAAGAAGTACAAGCTCTTCTTCTACTTGTTTTTCTTTCGGCTCTTTGGAAAGCTGATGTAAAAACAATCAATTGTGGACCATGAGGTGGGTTTGTAGACAGAAGTCACTTGTGATGTAAGAGAAACATAGATGAAGCCTGGTCCCAGATGACTTTGTGGACCCTATTCCAACCCGGGACTGCTACTCTGCACTTTTTTTAAAAAAAATGTAACAGGATAAATCCTCGTGTGTTGAAGCCATTGAGCTGGATCTCTGTTACCAACGGCAGAAAGCTATTTTGATATAGTAGTTCAGATATGACAGAGTGTTTTTTTTCAATCCTATTGATTGAAAATAACAGAATCCCAAATTAGCATGCTTAAGGGGGAAAAATACTTTATTTGAAGGCGACAGGATATCTGGTGCAGTGCAGTGTGCTAAATATCAGAAGCGACTAAAAGAAGGAACTGGAAATCCAAGATAAACTATGGCTTTATTAAATTATTTCTGTGCTTATGTCTGGTGCCTTTATGTCTCTGTTTCTATGTCTGTGTTCTCTCCTTCTCTCTCTCACTGCATTGTCTATCTCAGCCTTTCTACCCCTATGCTCTGCTCTATCTCTATAGATCACCTTCTCATGTTTTCTGCTCCCATTTGTAATATCTCCACTAGAGTCCTGGAGCGGCAGCAGCAGCAGCAGCACAGACTTCAATACCACCAACCAATTTCATAGAATCCTGATACCTCAATTTTACCTTCCCAAGAAACTAAGAAGAAGTAATTTGTAAGGTAAAAGGATGTGGACTGAGCTGTAAAACATAGTTTCTAGGGCACATTCCTACTGGTTGGTTGGTTGGAATATCAGAAGGAGGAGAAGAGGGAAATTCTCAAAAAAGTGCTGGACATGGCAAATACTCTTGTGTGTGTTTGTTATGTGTCGTCAAAGGGAGTCCGAACTAAAGAATGTAAATGTGTCCATGTAAATCCCTCATTACTACACTCATAATTTACCAATACAGACATATATTATTTCCATGTATTCTGGAAGTTTTGGAGTGATTTCACAATTAATCTCATTTGGAATACCTCCTACCACAATGCTTGTAAGAGGTAGAAATTATTATTCCCATTTTACAGTAAAAGAAAGTTAATCAATTAAAAAGAAGCCACAGCTAGTAAAGTTGCAGATTCAACACTCCGGTTCAGGTTGGTCTTGAAAATCCAAACCCACATTTGTTCCACAACGCTTCATTAATTGCCTACATAAAAACTCTATCATTAATTCTCAAATACTGGCCTGAAAAGCTGCTTTATTTCAAAACAGCTTTTACTGGCTCTGACAATGCTAATGGTTAGTGGTAGTTTGATGTTATTTTGTTTTATATCTTGTCTTCTTGTCTAATGGAACATTTAGGAAGCCTAAGTCTAGAAACCACTCAATTACATAAACCCAGCTTGCACTGAGTTTAGCATTAAAGCCCTAAAAGCACACTCAAAACCGAACAGATGAAAACGCTAGGGCTTATGACAGAAAATATAAAGAAGAATATATTCAGGCCCTTTCTCTTCACCTGGATGACACAAAATGGTTGAGTCAGTTTAGGTCATTCTCAGATGACTGAGGGCAGATGGAGCTCATAAGAGCTCAAGGGTTATAAACTTGCTGAATTCATTCATGCAACATACTTAAAAAAAAATGCATTGGTGCTTACATCCATAACTTAATCTAGTCTTTTAAAAAGCTAT
>NW_016804447.1:3878956-3889623 GCF_001698545.2 Rhinopithecus bieti | reverse complement strand
AACCTCTGCCTCCCAGGTTCAAGTGATTCTTGTTCCTTGGCCTCCTGAGTAGCTGGAACTATAGGCACATGCCACTATGCCTGGCTAATTTTGTATTTTAGTAGAGACGGGGTTTCACCATATTGGCCAGGCTGGTCTCGAACTCCTGACCTTGTGATCCGCCTGCTTTGGCCTCCCAAAGTGCTGGGATTACAGGCGTGAGCCTCCATGCCTGGCCAAAGATTCAGATTTTTATATAATTTGTCCAAGACTGTATGTGTTAGAAACTTCTCATTAACAAGCAGCAGAAAAAACAACTGGCACAGGCTAAAACACTTGCAGGGAATTTGTTGGCTTACAGAACTGAAAAAATCAAGTAGACTGGGATTCAGCTGATCCACCAAAGTGGCTCATCAATGTCACCACAAACTCAATTTCTTTCCATAGATCTGCCCTGCCTTTCAAGGTAGCATCCTCTTTCTAAGGCTAGCTCACCTCACATTAGCAGTATAACAGCCAACAGTTCCTAATATAATGATCTTTATCTTTCACCATCAGTGATTGCTCCTTGCCTTGTAGTTCTGTTGGAAGAGAAATGATTTTCTATTCCAGAGACCCTCACAAAATACCACCTGAGCCTCATTTGTCCAAAGTAGTCATGTATTTACCTTTAAATCAAAGGCCAGAAAACTGGGCAGTGATGATTGGTTTAAAGCAAACAAGACCCACGGTTGTAGCTGAGAATGGGGTGAATTCCACTCAAACTGCATGGCTAAGCAAGGGGAAAATCAGTCTACTAATCCCATGAAGAAGAGGCAGATGAGCCAGGACTTAGATCGAGATCTCTCTGACTCCTAAGTCCATGATTTTGCAAGTAAACAATCCAGTTTCTGATCCCTAGAAGCTCTGAGTCTTAAGGGAGACAGGGAAACCTATCATAGTAATATGACAATTGCTCTGAGCAAGGTCTAAGGTAGTGTTGTGGAGCACAGCATACCTTTAAATGTCTAATCAGAGCCTTTAAGAGTCCAGCCAAACCCTAGTTCCGTCACTGGCTGTGTGATATTGTGTGAGCTACTTAGCCTTTTCATGACGCTGTGTCTTATCTGAAAAATGGAGCCAATAATGGTATCCACTTTACAGGGATTAAATGAGGACAATATCTGTAAAGTTTTAGAATTAAAAATGCACAGTATATATTACAATAGGTTATTGTTAAATAAAAGAAACAGGAAGTAACCTCTATTTAGGTACAGTGATGATGAGGATGATGATGATAATGATGATAAAATCATCTATCCCCACTCTGTACCAGGGACTCTTTGAATCTCTGGGGATACAAATATCCATAAATCACAGTTTCTGTCCTCAAAGAACTTGTAGTTTATTGGCAGAAGGAGGCAATGCGTAATACGCTGAACCCACATTTGAGGTAATCCAGGGCCTTCCAGTTGATGGGAGCCCAGGGAAGGAAACCATGAGCAGTGGAAATTCAGTGTCTACATGTCTAATTATCCTCTCATTAGCTATTTTGAAATGGCAAATAGAGAAGAATATTTTGGGGACCAGGGAATTGAGGGATTAATGTAATTGTCAGTTTTAGATGTATTTCCTTATTCTCCATTGTTGAGTTTGAGTCCCTCTTTTGATCATACAAGATGTTATGTATAAATGTAAAGCATCTCAACTGCCATGTAAAGGTGACACGATGGCTTGTCTTCCTCCTTCTGGTGTGTGCAAAAAGCCATACTAGGAAATGAAATTTTCCCCTAGAAAACAGAAAGACCTCATGTTTTCATGACTTGGAGACTGAGGTAACCTTTGCTTTCTGAGAGACTTCTAGCAGAGTTAAGGAAGAAGACTTATTGAAGGAAACATCTCCTATATTCCTTCTTCTTGTCTCCAAAGCTGAGTCTTGTTTGCTAGCAATGAAAGAACAGCATGGTATTTATTCATCACTCCAAAATACTGTAAAATCTAGAACTTCAATGATGCAGATGAGTAACAAACCTTGTAGAAAGTATTGTGTTTATAATAGTTATTCATGTACTAGTGAGATTATACTTACTCGTTTTTCTTTTCAGTGAAGCGATGCACATGAAATTGTCCAGGGGAAGATGGGTAGTAGTAGTAGAATGAGCTTTAGAGTTAAAGAGCTATCAACAAATTTAGTGAAAAACCTAGTGAAGCTTCTAAATTTCCAGTAGTATCTGACCAATTGTTTGTCATATCTATAAATACTCTCTCACCTCTACAGAAAGATATATAATAAATATTCCTCAATGGTGTGATGTTTGGCTCCACTGCATCTCGCAGATGGAATCTGGGTATAGTCTGTGGTTAGTCCAGGTAGCAGGATTTGAGTAAGTCTGCTTCAGTGTTGCGATTAGAATTCAATAGAATTCTGTACTTGGGACCTCAACTCACTAATATATTTAGAGAACTGCGTGAATATTCTTTCCCCCACAATGTTCATGAAATATTGAAGTAATTAGGCAGAAAATAACTTTTTTTTTTAAGAAAATATATGTTTTTTGGCCAGGTGTGGTGGCTCACGCCTGTAATCCCAGCACTGTGGGATGCTGAGGCGGGCAGATCACTTGACGTCAGGAGTTTGAGACCAGCCTGGCCAATGTGGTGAAATCCCATCTCTGCTAAAAATACAAAAATTAGCTGGGTGTGGTGGTGGGTGCTTGTAGTCCCAGCTACTCAGGAGGCTGAAGTGGGAGAATTGCTTGAACCTGGGAGGCTGAGGTTGCAGTGAGCCAAGATGGCGCCACTGCACTCCAGCCTTGGTGATAGAGTGAGACTCTGTCTTAACAATAAAAACATATCTATAAATACTTTTGGTCAGTCTTTAATCTCAAAAACAAAAGGATAGTGGAGGCATACCATCTTAACGATGGTACTCTCTTCCTCTTATTGAAAGAATCCACTAATAATCTCAGTTAAGCAGGCTATTGTCACAAAAATGGAGTATGAAAACATTCACACAGATGGTTTGCTTCGAATTTTCTTAATTTTAAGTATTAGATTTGAAACACACTGAACAACAACAACAACAAAAAAAAACCAACTGCATTGTAATAATAGAGTTTCTCTTCTGTTTTTTACATAGCTATCCATTTAAGAAAGACGTTTATCCAAGAAATTCCTGTGCTGAGTATAGGGCTTAATCTTACACACAGACTTTCCCACATTTGATCCTAAATAGGCTGCTGAATGATAAGGTGATAAGATGAACAAAGCAACACCAGCAGGTTGGTTTTTTTTTTTCTCTCTCTCTCTCCTTTTTAAAGGAACAATAGGTTTTTTGTGTGGGTCTCCAAATGACAAAATAGCTTACTAAAAAATGCAGGTTTGAAGCTAGTTGAGGTTTCATTGCAGTTTAAAAGTCCTTTCCAAGCTTAGATTAATGCATTGATAATTGAAAACTATCTGGACACGTTATATGTTCTTGATATTAATCTGAGGCTTTCATGAGTATCTACACCTTCAGACCTCCACATTACCTAAGCTCCCTAAATCCTTTCTGGAAGAAGGCAGGGATTAAATACACCCATTGGTTAAATTAAATTAAATTTAATTAATGCAGTTGTTTCACATTTTTGAGATGGCTTTCAATCTAGAGTATGTTCCTCTTATCTACTCAGCCTCATTAAAGATGCAACTGCCTAACACAGCTTTATAAGAGCTGTGTTATAATCTGAATTCAATGATTTCTTAGGGCAGTGTGAAATAACTTCAAGGATAATTTTACAACACAATGAGCTAAAGGCATTAATTTCATTTTGCTGCTGTTTTTTTTTTTTTCTATTTAAAAAGATGGAATTTCTTTTTTCTGGAGGGATGTTTACCATAAGATGGTTTGCTTACAGTTACTTTCATGTGAACATAAACATCTCCCAGACACAGAATTTCACAGAGAAAGCTAACAAAGGAAAGCTCTGCTGTTAAGGCTAATGTTTGTCATCACATAAACTGCCCGAGACATCAGCCAATACCAATGGCAATGGGTTTTCTGTGACTTAATACCATTTTATTGACCACTGAGGGTAGAGTTTAGGCACTTCTAGTACATGAGTGAACTGGGGATATAAGTCCTGAACACTTAATTGAGTGTCTTTCCACGGAGTTTGTTTGAAATGAGTCTCCAAGGCTCGAAACTTCTGGGCATAGCTCTCATGTGCTTATGAGACCTGGTGTGCTTTACGAAAAGATATAGCCAGCCTCTGGCTTGTCTTTTTTCCTATCCTGCTTCTTTTTATATCTTCTTTATTCTGCTTTAGTTTTTTTTTTTTTCCCCTTGCATTAAGGTTTATGAGAACCATTATCATGGAATATAATTTGAAATTTCAAAGAAGATTTGGATTTGAAAGTAGTTTTATGACTTCCACCACACTTTGGTCTGGGTGGTGATTGTATTCAATTGGGCTTTCATGGAAATACTATCATTAAAAACTCACAGTCTCTAGAGACAGGATTTGGAAATGCAACTCAAGCCTTTCTGATTAAGGTTATGAGAACTCCCACTTGTTTGCAATAGTTTTGTTTTGTTTTTGATTTATAAGAACTCCCAGCTCATGATCCTGATTTGGAGCTAAAGAAATTTTAAATTAAAATTGTAAAGGAACTAGATGAGTCCCAAAAAACATTCACATAGCAAATAAATTTATGTCCTCACCCCTGGCAGTGCACAATCCCTCAACCCTTCCTCCATATTTTTCTAGTAGAGACAGGGTTTCACCATGTTGTCTAGGGTGGTTTCAAACTCCTGGTCTCATGTGATCCGCCTTCCCAAAGTGCTGGGATTACAGGTGTGAGCCACTGCGGATAGCTTGTTTCTTTTTATTTTTCTACCCTTCTTTGATTTGATTCACTGCTTCATTTTTCTCTCCCTCTTTACCGTCAGGGGGCCTGGCTATTCAGCTGGGCTCTAGAATCTTCATCTGCTTCCTTTCATTCTTTCTTTCAGGATCCTGCAGGTCTTTAGTTCTGTTCCTCTGTCCTGCCACTAATTTCTCTTGACTTTTCTGTCATATGATCCTCCTCTGGGCCACTCCATCATCCTTCTGTTCATTTCCTTTGACCTGAATCTTGGGGGACTTCTTTTTCCCCTGCCTTCTTGTTCATTCTGTGAGTCAGAAGTCACCTCTTAACCTTGGATGGCTTTTTGTTTTTGTTTTGTTTTTCTGAAATTAGTTCAAATCTGGACAAATCTTTTTTTCTGGAACTCTCAGAGCAAGAATTTCCTGGCCTCTGCAAACATCAGAGCATAGCATCCTATTTTTCAAGAAGAGATTGTTGTGGTTTAAGGATAATAGCTAAACATGCCCCTCCCCAGCATAAGCTGTAAAAAATAGATCAATAGGTATAGGAGGCAGATGAGAAATCAAAATATCACCTAGTGATAAATATTGATGTTTATGGATAAATTCAGACTAGACACCCTGGCTTGGCCTATGGTCAGGGCCAAGTTTCCATCTTAACATCTCCCTGCTACACCTACTATGTGCTTTGCTGAAGTGGTGCAAGGGTGAATGGAGCACTAGCATAGGGAAAAAAATCACTGGAAAAAGTGATCCCTGCCTTCAAAAATGTCACTAGACTTTCCAATTGGTTCTTTTCATTAAAATAACAATAATTTTTTCTTTTACTGTTAAAAAATTAAATTAAATTAAATTAAATCTTCTTTCTAGTCATGGGCAGAGTAGCTGAAAAACCAAATGTGGAGAACTTTCCCCAGTTGTCTCACAGCATGAAGAAGGAAAGAATATTGGTCTGCTGGGAACTCTTGTTTTTCAGCCTATGCAGTATTCTTCAAATATTATTCCCTCTGGGGAACATCAGGGCTAATGCAAGTACACAGTTCAGGCTAATGCTGAGTCCCTTATTTTATCTGTTAAATCAAATCATGTGTAGGAATTAATTTAATCTATCTTTAAATCTAGTTCATCAATATATTTTAAATAAAATTTTGACTGAACATCTCATAACTTTCTGAGGACCAAGGACACAAAAAATAAATTGGACATGGACACTGACTGTGGTCAACATGATAGAGGTGTGTGAAAATTATTCATACATAACTACATGCAGAAATATTATTATCTATATGCAGAAGTATTATTATCTAAGGGTCTGATATGAAATGTCTTCATGAGGCAGGGCCATCTTTGGTACCTGCTATGATAAATCTAGTTAGGCAGAATAGATAAGTTTTGTAGAGCCTGAAGCTTATAGAATTTGGAGAATTCTCTTTTTAGAATTCTGAATTCAAAATCAGTCTCAAAAGCAAATATCTAGAATGAGGATAGAAACCACAAGAAAATTGCCAGAGGCTTCGAGATGCAGGCCCCTGGCTTCTGAGATTTCTTGAGGTATTTTCACCTTGTTTCCCAATTCTACCTAGAAGAGTCTATAGCTCCCAGTGACTTGCAGAACTCACAGGAATGTGAAACTGGGGCCTGAAACTTAAGCTTCAATGGCTTCAGGGTAAAATTATTTTGGGGCAAATTTCCAGAGCTTTGGGGTTGGACCATTCCTTCAAATAATAGAGGCAACTGCAAAAAGCGGGCAGGCCATGGAAGAGCTTTATACGGGGTGCTTTGACTGCTTCCTGTACCACCACAAATCTTCAGGGAAAACAGCAAAAGCCACAATAGTCCCATTGTAATTGTGTTTTTTATGGAAATGGGTGAAAACATTAGTTTTGCACCTTGGTTGGTGTGGGATCAAAATAGAATTAAGAGGTATATTAAAACATAAGTTAACTATATCACAGTATCTTAAATGCATGATAGACATAAAGCCATGTGTCACTTCATGTTGGGCATACATTCTGAGAAATGCATCACTAGGCAACTTCATAATGATGTGAACATCACACAATGTACTTCACAAACATAGATGGTATAGCCTACTACACACCCAGGCTGTATGGTGTAGTCTATTGCCTATAGGTTACAAGCCTGTACAACATGTTACAGTACTGAAGACAGGAGGCAATTGTAACGCAGTGATGAGTATTTGTGTATATAAACATAGAGAATGCATGATAGAAACACAGTATTACAATCTTACGTGACCACCATCATATATGTGGTCTGTTGTTGACCAAAACATGATTACATGGCACATGTGCAAAACAACATAGCTACCTAACATATTTTCCCAAGATTTGGCACCTTAGAACAACACACATTTATTATCTCCTAGTTCTGAGTCAGGAATCTGCACACGGCTTTACTGAGTCCTCTGGTTCAGGGTCCCTTGCAAGGCTGCAGTCAATTAGTTAATTAGTTTTCTGGGATTGCCATAACAAAGCACCACAGACTGGGTGGCTTAAATAACCAAAGTGTGTTTTCATACAATTCTGGAGGTCTAGATCAAGGTATCTGCAGGGATGGCTTGTTCTGAGGCCTCTCTCCTAAGATTGTAGATGACCGTTTCCTCTCTGTGTCTTCTTTGCATGGTCTTTCCTCTATATGTGTCTGTGTTCAAATTTCCTCTTCGTATAAGAACACCAGTCCTATTGGATTAGGACTCATCCTAATGACCTCATTTTAACTTCATTACCTCTTTAATGACTAACAAATAAAGTCATGTTCTGAAGTGCTGGGAGTTAAGACTCCAATATATAAATTTGGGCAGGATGCAGTTTAGTCCTTAACAGCCGGGTTGCAGGTACCTTAAGTCTCCATTGGGGAAAATCAGATTCTAGGCTCACTCATGTAGTTGTTGGTAGTATTTAGTTCCTCATGGACTATGGACTTGAGGGCCTCAGTTCCTCACTGGTTGTTGGATAGAAGCCACCCTCAGTTCCTTGCCACATGAGCCTCTCCACAAGGCACCTCTCAACATGGCAGCTGTCTTCCCACGGCAACAGGAAACTCTAGCACTGCCGGTAATTCATTCTTTGCCATTGTGGTTGAAATGCTCCATCCATCACCCTGAAGTATTAAAAAAAGGCCAACATTTATAAATATATATTTAAACTATCACTGAAACCTTCACTTTTATTTCCCTTGAGGCTTTCCTCTTCTATTTGTGTTGGCCCAGGATCCCAGGAAAAAAATCTAGAACAAAGGACAGGTAAGTCTTGCTTGGAAACCCCAGGTAGTAAGAGAGCTGGGACTCATCCACCACTAATGGATTGTGGTTTTCACAATGTCTCAGTGGAAAACCTTCTGTGAAGTTGGTGGATATGTATTTACTGCTGTGATGGTCTTGGTAGTTTTTAAGGTGAAGATAATCTGGGTCTCTCTAAAGGCCAGGCTATTTTCCTAATGCTGCCATATTTGTATTAGAAGATGCTTCTAGTCTTAGCCACTTTGAGCCAGACTCCCAAGTCTTGATGCTGAGGCTTTATTACTAGTTCATATCCTTTGCCAAAGACGCCGAAGAGGTAACCTCTTTTTTTCTTTTTTTAACTGCCAAGAGACCTCAGTGGGTATCATCCCAACCCATTGCAGGTCTTAAAAATGAATGGGATTGAAATCTCTTTCCTTCTAAGGCAGTGATTTGGTCCAATGAAAAACTTTTCCTACTCTTCATTGTGGACCAGTTCTATACAGTGGGGATACTGGAAAGAGATAAAAGACACATACCTTCCTCAGAGAAATAGGTGCCCATTCCCCTTATCTTACATGATTGCCTACAAATAGGAATCGGAAATTGCTACAGACCCAATTTTCCATATTATGGGAATAGACAAATTGACTACAGTGGGTTGTCAGTAAAAGAACAAAATGTTTGAGAGAGTTAAACAGCTGAGCAGCATCCTCAGGCAGAGGGGTACGGACCACATACAGTCCTGATCACTTACGTAACTTTAGGTCAGGTTATTGCCATAGGTCTCAGCTGGACTATAGTTGGGCTTGTCTCCTTCAGGTTTTTCTGCTGTTAGAAAAAGGGAATTGGTGGAATTGCCATTCCATAAGTGTTCCAGTTTCTCCATAAGAAGATGACTGCCAAGAGCTGTATTTGAAGTGATCTTCTGGCAATTGGAAAACTAACGCGTATGCTGTTATCTCCCTTACTATTACTTTCTGCTTTTTAGAAGTATGTCAGCTGTCTGAGGTGCCTTGGTTCCATTAAATATTCCCTGTTATTCTGTTTTTGTTTTCTATTTGACATATTTTTTAAGTTTGGGCTCTAATGACAAGAAAGAACAAATCTATTTTTATATGATCACCAACATCCAACCTTGTTCTAAATTTCTGTCCCAGGCTTTCATCAAGGCAAAAACTAAACAACCATTCAAATAAACAAAAACCTTACAAATTTTAAGAAAATTTATTGTGCTTGTTCTGCCTTCCAGGCATTGTGCCAGGTGCCAAAAATAGAAAAGTAAATTAAATCTAGTCCCTGCTGTAGAGAAGCTCCCAGTTTAATGGTGGGAAAAAACACGTACTCATGGTAAAGTGCATAGCGACTCAATTAATATTTGAGTTTCTACTCCGTTCAGGTTTCTGTGGCTTCAAAAGTGAGCACAACAGACATGAAGCCTGCCTACATGTAGATTAGAGTTTGTCAGAGAGAGCAACCATTGAACTATTTATTACAAGCATGATCAGTGTCTCCATGGAGAAAAAAAATGAAGCCTTATGAAAACCTTTAACAGGGGCATCACTTCTAATTGGAAGGCCAGAACAAATATTCATTTGGAAATAGTAGATGCAATTGGGGATGAGGTGGAGAAAGAGGCTAGGTGGGAGAGTTCCAAAATAGCGTGTGCAAAAGATCCTTGACACTGGAAAGAGAAAGATACGTCCTGAAACCACAGGTAAGCTATCATGGCAGGAGTAAAAATGAGGCAGGATAGCGGGCATGTTTGCATGGTTTAAAATTTAAGAGTAGCTGAGTTCTTTCAAGTATAAAGATATGTCAACGTCAACAACTTATTTTTTCTTTTTTTTCTTTTTTTTTTAGATGGAGTCTCACTCTGTTGCCCAGACTGGAGTGCAGTGGCGTGATCTCAGCTCACTGCAACCTCTGTCTCCCAGGTTCAAGTAATTTTCCTGCCTTAGTCACCTGAGTAGCTGGGACCACAGGTGCACACCACCATGCCTGGCTACTTTTTGTTTGTATTTTTAATAGAGATGAGGTTTCACCATGTTGACCAGGCTGGTTTCGAACTCCTGAACTTAAGAGATCCACCTGTCTCGGTCTCCTGAAGTGCTGGAATACAGGCATGAGCCACTGTGCCCGGCCAGGAACTTCTTTAAATGATGAAACAATTGTACAGTTTGCCTGTGTTGCTGGAGGTATTTATTTCTTCAATAAACACTTATTGAATGTTATTTATGTGTGGATTCTCTGGTACACACTGAGAATAAAAAGATGAGTAACGTAGAATCTGTGCACATCAAGTGGTTTGTACTGCAATGGAGGAAGATAGATGTAATAAAAACAGAGATGAGAAAACAATTCTATGTTCATATTGTTTAAAGAAGGAGTGCACTTCTTAGGTAGCTATTATAAGATTTATGGCCCAAATCAAGTCTAAAAAATAATAAGGGAGCACTAACTGGCTGTGGAACTCCAATCTGGTGATGCATCAGAATGTTCTGGGCAAGTTTGTAAATTGCAAATTCCTGAGTTCCTCCTTAGATCTAGTGGATTTTAATTTGTGGAGGTGAGACCTAAGAATCTGTAATTCTTTTTTTTTTTTTTTTTTTTTTTTT
>NW_016804447.1:3774348-3878761 GCF_001698545.2 Rhinopithecus bieti | reverse complement strand
TTTTTTTTTTTTTTTTTTTTTTCTGACAGGTTTCACTCTTGTTGCCCAGGCTGGAGTGCAGTGGAGGATCATGGGCTAATGACTCATTGCAGCCTAGCTTTCTCAAGTAGCTGGGACTACAGGTGCATGCCACCACACCCAGCTAATTTTTTGTATTTTTAGTAGGGATAGGGTTTTACCATGTTGCCCAGGCTGGTCTCGAACTCCTGGGCTCAAGCAATCTGCCTGCCTTGGTCTCCCAAAGTACTGGAATTACAGGTGTTAGCCACCATGCCTGGCAGATTTAGAATTCTAAAAAGCACTCCCAGTGATTCTGCATATATTCTGCAAATGGCATTTGGGAACCATTGAAGAAGAGCATGGTATCTGTGAAGCCACAGTAACATCTTTCTAAACGTGTTCTTCAGGTTGTTAATAGAGGACCTGGGGAAAAAGAAGGATTCAGGGGTGTAATCAGTTGAATTACATCTCCCTCCTCAAATTCAGATGTACGTTCTAAACCTCAGTACCTCAGAATGTGACCTTATTTGGAGACAGGGTCTTTACAGAGGTAATCAAATTAAAATGAAGTCGTTAGATGGACTCTAATCCACTATAACTGGTGTCTTTATAAACAAGTGGAATTTGGAGATAGACACTTATATGGGGAGAATGCCCTGTAAATATGAAATCAGCCATCTACAAGCCAAGGAGGAAGGCTTAGGACAGGGCTGCCAACACTTTGACTTTGAACTTCTAGCCTCCGGAACTGTGAGACAATACATTTCTGTTGTCTAAACTACCCAGTTGTTACTTTGTTAAGGCAGCGCTCAAAAATGAACACAAGTGGCTAAGTTAAAGAGAGTTATGAATAAAATGATTTCTCTGCTGCAGGGGATCCAGAAGCTTGGATGTGCTCTGTCGCCCTCTGAGAGCTGATAGCATGTGCACCTCATCCCAAATCTGAGTGCAGAGTGCTTTTTGTTTGGCATAGAGCATTTCATGAGACTGTTGTACTGTGGTTCTGACTCAGAGAAACGTTGAGTTTATTTCCCCTAAGGAAACAGCCATGCCGTGGGTCTCACAGCTGCAGAAAGTTCAGCTTCATGGGACTGAGCTACTTTCAGGAAATAAGGATGCAGGTGAAAAGTTTTGATTACATTTAGTTCAAATCCATCACACCTCCTGGGGGCAGAGCGGAACAGCTTCAAGGAAATAACCTACTGGAAATGATCTGGAGTCATTTTTCTTGATCCACGAATCCTTTGATTCCTGTTATTTTACATCTGCGACTCAGAAGCAGCCATTTGAAGAGAAAAAAGCCAAGAAGTACTAGGCTGTCTCCCTTAGTGGAGTGGTTCAGGAAATGCAGGAGAAAAATATGCAAAGGTGATTTTATCAAATTGAATACACCACTGCAGATTTGCCTTCGGAGCACTCCATTTATTCCTACTGTTTGCTCAGACCTTGACAAACTGATCCATCTGTCTTGAAATGGAACATTGGGAGAGAAATGGACCATAGTTATTGTCAGTGGTTTAAAAAGTAAGACTAAAGATTTAACTTGTGTATTTCAGTTATCAAACATGCACACATAGAGTGAAGGAAATGTGAACTGGATGAACACAAGCTTCCTAAACATTTGCAAAATTGCAATACTTCAACTTCTTATTTATCTGATGTGTTTTATATTATTTAAGGCTAAACTTATAAAAATTTCAGATTTGCTATTTGATCTATGGTTGTGACAAGTATTTGTGTCTACGTCTGGTGAAAACTTGGGATCATGCAGACAAAACATTCATCAATCCTTGTTTCATATTTTTATCAACAAACTCTACCCACCTCTCACAGCTCATTTCAGTTCTCGTCTCTCTCCTGCAGTCCTTACAACCATCCCTGCAGACCCAGTGATCTCTCACCCTGATAACTCATTCAACATGTACTGCCAGTTTCCACAGACCCCATAACCAGTGCCCAAAACCAGTGGCCACTTCCAACCAAAATGCAGTTTCACTGGCTTGACTTCCAGAGTTCCTGATTTATTAGAGCTGGGTAAGTTGAAAAAGTCTGTGTTATTAACAGGTGAGTCTAATGGTCAATTCCACCTGAGAATCAAAACGACTCATTTGGTATTTACTTTCTAATGTCTTATACTGCAAGTGAGTCTGTCTCATCCTAGGCCATCCTTTCCTTAACTGAATTGACGTTTTTAATTGAAAACCATGTTTTGAATGCTGGAAAGTTATCTTAATGCTATTTTTCAATTTGTATAAGTATACTTTTGATTCTTTATTAAAGTTGTTATCTGTCTCTTCTGGAAGTTCTACTTTACTAGGAGAATATCCATCTTGGGGCATGGGTTGTTGTTATTCCTCAATCTGGCTGCTGGGTTCCCTTTGGGTGTTTATTATTTTAACTGCCTGCCCCTGGTTCTAGTTACCTGGATTAGCTCTGAGGGCACTTGAGTTACTGGAATGGCGGGAGATACAACAGTCTCAGGCCTGGTTAGCAAATCATCTGTACAAGGTATAAGGAGAAGACACTTCTCTACAAAGCTGCAACATGTTTGACCAGCCTCAAGGGCAGAGAGGATCTGAGCCTATCTGTTCCCCTCCCTCCACGCCCCTCCGAAGCCAAGGAGACTAGCAAGTACCCCCAAGATCATCTCATCAATCTGGCACATTGCCCTTTAGAGATTTCACCAATCTGTCTCTCAGGGCCACACCCTCTGGACCCTGGGAGACAGCGCAGTGCTCTGATTCTTGCCCCGGGTTCATGACTACTGCTGCATAGGAATCAACTCATTGTCAGCTTTTTCCAACTAAACCTTCACAGATGGGAGGCCTTGCATGTGACCTCTAGGCTCCCCCCATTACCCTGTCCTAAAAGGTACTCTGCTTAAGATAGATAACTGGAAGTTGATTAGAATTAGAATGGAAGACTCATGGGGAGCTACAGCACAGACACTCAGGATGCAATTTCCACAAAATACCCTCATTGCCTAACCCAGTCTACTGTAAGAAAATACCTTAGATGGGATAATTTATAAACAACAGAAATTTATTGCTTACACTCCTGGAGGCTGGGAAGTCCAAGATCAACGTATTGACAGATTCAATGTCTGATGAGTGCTCACTCTCTGCTTCAAAGGTGGTACCTTGTTGCTGCACCCTCCCATGGCAGAAAGGACAAATGAGCTCCCCCAGTCCTCTTTTATGAAGATACTAATTCTTATTATTATAACGGCATTCATGAAGGTGGAGTTTTCATGACTTCATTAACCCCCAAAGGCCCCACCTTTGGAATCTAATCACAATTACTTTGGTGATTAGGTTCCAACATATAAATTTTGTGGGGATAAAAACATTCAGTTTATAGCATCACATAGACGCACCATGCCTCCCTTTCTTTAATTTGAAAACAGATAATAACCTCCACATAAAACTGGCATTTAAATCACAGCTACCACTTATTGTACATTCTTTCTGTGACAGGCACCCTGCTATGTACTTTACATGCATTAGTGCCAAGTGAGATAATTTGAATAATTCACCTGGGCATGTTACCTGGTACAGGTGGGTACACCGTACATGCCCATTGTTCTCTTTTGTTGTTGCTCTTAGCTGCTGACCTATATGGGAATAGGTATTGTCTTGCACCTTTTTACTGTCCCCTTCTCCCTACTGTTCTTCGTACCCTACCTCGCATCGGAGCACTCGATGTATTTCTTGGTTGACTAGCTGAGTAGATCGTATCCTTCTAAATGACAGTTTCCTATTTTTTCTATAGTTGGTAAACTCAGTTAATTTTACTTGTTTCTAAAAGGCCTAGCTAAAAGTTTATTTCTTTTGCAAAACTATAGGTAATATCTCTTATCTGATAGAATATCACCTATACCTTTCGTAGGTTATTTAACCCCAATTCTACCTCATATTCAAGTTGCTTATGCCCATGAACTATATTCCTTACTGGAATATATCTCTGTTCTGCTCCAAGCTGAGAAGAGCCTAGAATTTCTCTTTTAAGATTCTTCCCCTGAAACTTAGGATAATTATCATAGAAAACAAGAACTGGAGGAATCCTCCCTTCATTTCTTTCAGAGAAAACCCCATCAAATTAGATGGGAAGAGATCATGTGAAGCAAGATAGCTTTGCAAGTTAGAAGGTGTATGTGCAGAAAGAAAATGATAGAATATTCTGGTTAAAGTGTTGTGTTAATCTATCTTGGGCATCTTGCTCTCTCTTGTACTTTTTTAGGTGAGTTTTTCCACTAATGTTCATATGCTTGTCTACTCAAATTAGCATTTTCATCTCAATTGACTCAGATTAAAAAAATTAATCAATATTTATAGTACAGGCAACTCATATCTTAAAAAAGCTTTCATTTATGGTGAATTGTATTTTGGAGTACAGCTTTTTATGAGTTGGAATTGAGCTCTAATTTATTGCCAACAGTTACCTATACAGTAGGTGTTAGGGTTTTGTTTAGTATAATCTACATTCCTTCATTGTCTGGTGTGGGCTCTGCCCTGTGGTAGGAACTTCTAAGAAGCAGATTTGAGTCTCTTTCCTTAAGTGATTAGAAGTCTACAGAGGGCAGGAGGCAAGAGCATGAATTTGGAACAGCCCAGACACCAGGTTTTGAGTCCTGAAATACCACCCACACACCCTCTGGACCAATAATGAGCCTGATACATAACAAACTTTTAATGTATATTAACTATTATTATTGGTAAGGGAATAAAGTTCTTGCAAAAATTTGCTACAGTGCTTGTTCCTGGAAGACAAGGTCCCAGTTTTGTTTCTTTTAGAAAATTCCACAATGTCCAGCACAGTATTATTACAGGTGTTGCAGCTTACCCCTTTCAGAGTGTGAAGTTATCACTGGAAGGTGGTTGCCCCATCAGGAAATACATTTCTTGACCACTTTGCACTTAGGTATGGTTGTGTGTTTTGTTAATTCCAAGAGCAAGTGAGTAGAAGATGGCGAAAAACAGGTACACTTTCTCAAATTTCTTTTCTCTTGTCTTGGATAAATGCAGAAGATTCTGAAGCTCTGGAAGATGACGGAAACACAGCATGAAAGGATTCTGGCTGCCCGAATCCTGTAGTTGCTCACATTGCACTGCTTCCATGAATAAAAATTATACCTTTAAGGTTTTAGGCCATTGTGATTTGGGGGTTTATTTATGACATCAGCTTGCATTGCCTTAACTAATACTGCTATTCAACAAATTTGTTGAAGAAATAAATGAGCTGTATAACTAAATCACCCCAAGTACAATGCTATTTAGTACCTAAATATGGATGTATAATAAACCCATTGATCTTATTTCATCAATCTGTCTGTGGTCTCATTACAGCCAATCAGAATTTAAAGTGAAACAGTGAGATGGAGTAGCTCTGAGGCAATATAGTGGCTTTTCTTTTATATTTTAAAATACATCAAACCTTTGTTGTAAAAAAGAAGTAACCAAAAGAACATCAGAGTGAAATGGGGGTGGGGAGGTTCTTGTACATGTTGGACTGTTACATCTTAGTCGTGAACTAACAAATTAAATAGAAAGCGTTCATATGTTTTCTGTTCAATGTACTATGTATTTTGTCTTTTAAAAACATGTGGGATTGCAAAATATGGTCAATAATTCCCTTACTGAACTAAAAGAGAATTAGAAAAGGCTGCTAATAGCTTTTGTATTTAGAAAGGTAATGTCTTCCAGTGAGTTATTTCATGGGTGAAGTGTCTGGAATTGCTTCTGAATACTGGATTATAGATATTTTTCTTTCTTTCTTCTTTTTTTAACTAAGAGAACTTAAACATGATATTAAAAAAACATTTTATCTTGCGGTAGAAATGTCAGCCACATTTCAATTCACTCTTAGGCTTCCCCTAAAAGGAATGACTTTTATGCATAACAATAGCCTTGTTTTTATAAGTGGTTGGTAATATCTGCAAATGTGTAAGGCATTCATTTTCCAGGAGCTCTTTTCTCCCTGGTAACGCACCAGGAAATATCAGAGTGTTGTTATTTGAATTCTTTCTTGTGCTCTGACTCCCAGATGAATTGAAATTCAACTTCACAGTCAAATGAGTAGCCATTTAAAGCTCAGGTGTGTATTTCTTAAGACCCTCTCAAAGGATATATAACTGCTTATATCTTTCCAAAAGACAGCAAACTGAATTTTAATTGGATCTTGCCTCTCCCAAGAGATCATTATACTTCTACTCTAAGGCCATATATTATAAAGCTTCAGTACGAATTGGAACATGAAGGCCATGTTTCAGTTTAGTGTTTAAAGCTGAAGTTATAACAGCTGACACTCTAGTCATTTCAGCAACACCCCCAATCAAAATTTTACTTAGTTTGAATCTCTTTAAAGAAATGAACATACACACAAGCATGCACACATACACACACACGTATATAACTTGCATGTCAAAATTATGTAAACTTTCAGATTATTAAAAAAGTTTCTTTCTTAAAGAAATAAGTCTCAAATGGGACTAGTTCCAAATTTTTATTTTCTCAACCCCACCTTGACCTTGTCAGATGGATTTTAAAAAATGAAGCAGTGGAAAATTTACACACACACACACACACACACACACACACACACACACACACCAAAGACCTGCTGACTCAGAACTGGATCTGGAATATCCTTTTGAGACACAGAATGAATATTTTCGTCAGATGGTATAGAAGACCACCAATGCATGCACGAGCACCCTTGGAGCTGGTCTCCCTCTGATCTTAGAAACTGACAAGACAACATCTAAAAGCAAACCAAAAGACTTGCGGAACCTAATTCACCAACTCTAAATAACACAGCTATGTGCTTCTTTGTTCTTCATAGTTTAAGCATCCATGGAAATTTCCAGAGGTAAATTAAGACGATGAGGACCAATGTTAAAAATACTGTGAAAACATCCCAGAGCATGCTGAAGTGTGGAATTCATACTTTCAAACTCCTAAGGGACAGTCTCATGCCTCATAAGGAGGCATAAGACCTCCTTATGGTCTTGCCTTATACCATAACAAAGTGGACCTTTGTGTATTATATGTAGTTAAGACTAGTTTTTTTTTTTTTTATATTTTCTTCCTGAAAAATACATAGGTTTATTCCAGATTTGAATGTTTTAGATTTTTTTCCCTTAAATTTGCAGACAGAGACGTGAATCGGGAACAAGGTCCCAGAGTAGAGAATGTCTCTTAGTTTTTCTGAGACATGGTTTCTTCAGTTGTAACATTAGGAGATTGAAGTAAGTAGTCTCTAGAACAGTTAGTGTTATAACATTTTATGGTTCGACATTTCAAGTGGCTTTAAAAAAATTATTTATATAAGACTCAGTTACTAGTCAGCATATATCCCTAGATTTCAGCATTTTTCTGCCATGATGTAACAGAATATTTGGATTACGTACTCAGTACACTCAGTACTGGAATTGGAATCTTAGGCTTCAGTTTGCCTATTTATTTCTACTTAATTATCTTCCACTAAATTTGCTTCTCTTTTATTAAAGTTTTTTTTTTAAATTGTATCAACATCTTAGTTATGAGGCTCAAAACCTTGAAGTTTTCTTCAATTGTTTATGCTCGTTCACCCCTAACATTAGATCAATCACACAGTTCTTTTGGGTGCACCTCTGTGAAGGGTAAGACTACTTTTACAAAACAGAATTGTAGAATTGGAAGTGATTTCATTTCACTGGTTCACCAATATTGTAGAATTGCATTGATGATCTGAAGAAATATATCCACCATTTCCCAAGAAAAAAAACACATATACAATTTTTCATGTAATTTCCAGGGATTCCAGGATTAGGAAGTAAAGACTTCCTAAAGTTCTTCCATGGATATCAGATTAAGAATCCCTCATATAGGTCAAATGTTTTCAAAGTCAGAATTTCACTCAATAACAACCCTCGCAGGTGGCTCTCTGATTCTGTATCTAGTGACTGAAAATGCTCATTTCGGGCACTTTCTCTTCCCTTATTTGTAATGAAACTCTTATTGTTGGAGAACTTATTTGGGGTTAAAATATTTGCCCCAGTTGACCACAGGTCTTCAGTATTTGAAGGTATCTCCAAATCCCACACAAATCTTCTATTTTTCATGTTAAATATTTACCAACTCTTTGTGTCTTTTATTGCATGGCTTCCAGACTCTTTCCTATCCTGGTCAATTTCCTCTAGATAGTCCTTGAGTGTCTTAACTTAATTTTGGTTCATTGAGATGAATAACATTTTTTATACTTGATATGAATAACCAATGCAAAATTCTTGGAAAATTTCATTTCGGGCACAGAGGAAAGGACTTGAGCTGCCTAACATTGGCTAACATGTTGGTTTTGATCTTTGCTAGCCATTTTGACTTAGTGCTGGTTACTTAATATCCTCCATTTTTTAATCTGTAAAATGGAAATAGTTATACCTTCACTGTAAGTTTGTTATTTTAGCAGATACTAGGTATTCAATAAATGGTATATATTATTTCTACTATTAATTCAGATTATTTGGGATATTTGGGAAGAAACGTCATATTGAAGACAGACAAATACAGTTTCTAAACTATTTTTAACCAATATTAAACTTAGTCTTTCCTACCGCAAAGTCATGATATTATTTTTATTGAAGTACAAAATGTGATAATTACTTAATATTGCTAAATTGTTTTATATTGGGTTTGGCTCATATGACAGGCTTATGAGATATTGCTGAGCTCTGATTCCATCATTCAGTATGTGTTACCTGTCCTTCTTAGTCTTGTGATCTTCAGGCAGGTGTACAGGCAAGGACCAAGCTCACAAAGACACATTAGCCACTTTTTCCAGAGTTGACATTAATTCACTAAACGACTTTCTATTGTGACCGGAGTTTGTCATGTACCTTGCTGACAAAATGATACTAAGCACGTGGGATTTCCCTGACCTAATTATTTAGATAAAAAAGTGGGGGGCGGGGGGAAAGAAAGAAAGAAAATGACATTGGTGTGAAATAATTTGTTTTGTGTGAGCTCATGTTGACTCAGTTGTTGAACTAAATCCTTTTCAAGTCCCATAGTGATAAGAAAACTATAGGAAGAAGGCAGGGCTGTACCTTATTTGCACAGAGTCAAACAGATTTTGAGTGTAATAAATCTAAATGTGTAATAGATCACTTCTTTGACTTGCAGATCAGAGTGAAAACAATTTCAAGGGCAAATAAAAGGAGGAAGTCCGGCTCTTCAAAGCATGGTCTCATTCCCTCACACATAATTTGGCTCTTATGTTCTTCCAGAGAACTTGTACAGAGCATGGCATGGCAGTGGGGCTCATCAGAAGGAAAAGTGTGGGTGGCTGGGTGTGAGGCTCCTCTCCTTGCCCAGACCCTCTAATCCTCTCCAAGGTCAGGGACAGAAAAAATAATAAAGTAGACATTCATTCCTTCCAAAAGACTTGCTAAAAGGAAACTCTCTGAGAAACCCTTTGGCTATTTTATGAATGAATTTTTTTAAAAAAAGTTTTAGATGAATTTTCCAAATACCTTTTAGTCTGAGAGAAAGAAGGAAAAAAAAAAAAAAAGACTCAATGCTAATACCCTTCGCATGAGCTCTAGTTTGCTCTTGCCTCCAGCTGTTGAATGAGTTAGGGTCATATGTGGAAGGACAGCTCATTCTGTTTGGAAGGTCATGCAAGGGAGTCCGGAAGAGGAGGGGCGTGGAGATGCCAGACAGAAGGGCGAGCCAGCAGACACATGTGGACAGGGCTGCAGCCAGCTCCTCTTACTCTTGGTGTGTCACTGCCTGCAATGGAATCCAAGGGTCTGCCGTCAGGAGTGCAGCAGTACTGTGACCTCTCTTGGAACCTGGCGGTGAAGTCTCCTAGAAAGCATGTTTACTCAGGGTTCCTGATCCAGAACAGGAGCCTTCGCTTTGAATTTAGATTAATTGTCTGTTAGTATAATTGAGTGCACCTTCCCAACCCTGCCATCCACAAGTAAACTGACAGTCAAAACATTTTCCTTTTATTAGAGTCTGTTCTAAAGTTGTAAGGCATGATGACATGTAGGACACGAAAGGTTTTATGTTCTCCAGAGGAAGATGCAATATCCAATCAATATATTTCTCTTATCTTAGCCTGATATCTTATTTAAAGCAAATAACAAGTGTCCAAAAACATCTGGCTCTATTTTCCTGGATAAAATGCAGGAATAAATTAAATGCCCACAATACATAAACTCTCTACACAAATTAGCACATGGAAAAAGGCGTACATAAAATGAAGCTAATCCCCATGAGAACACTTATAAATGGTATCCTAAGATATAGCAAGGAATTAATTTAGCTCTCTAAAAACTTACTACCTAGGAATACATTAAATTAAGGAAGAATTTGACTCATTTGGAAAGGTGACCCTTTTACATCATCTATAGTATTTATATATTTTTTAAGATGAGGGTCTCACTATGTTGCCCAGGCTGATCTTAAACTCCTGGGCTCAACCTGTCCTCTTGTCTCAGTCTCCTAAATAGCTGGGAGTACAGGTGCATGTGCCACCATGCCCGGTCTTATACGCTTATGTTTTTAAAATGATGCCTATCAAGTAGTGTGGCCAAAAGCATGCTATTTTTTATTCTTTTATCAATAAAAGTTTATTTTATTTTATTTTTAATTGACACATGATAGTTGTACATATTTATGAGGTACAATGTGGTGCTTTGATACAGGCATACCGTACGTAATAATCAAACCAGAGTATTTATCATATCCATTACCTCATATATTTATCATATCCTTGTGGTGAGAACATTCAAAAGCCTCTCCCCTAGCTGTTTTGAAATAGACAATGCAATGTTGTCAACCACAGGCACCCTACTGTGCAACAGAGCACCAGAGTTTATTCCTATTTAACTGTAACTTCGTACCCATTGCCCAATCTCTCCCTATCTCCCCTGCTCCCCTTCCCCGTCTATCTTCCATTCTCAGGTTCCTAATCTGAAAAAAATGCACCTAGTTTCTGTCTTGCATACTTGTGAGTCTCAGCGATACCATCCATATACGCACACAGTTCTCAGTGCGGGAGTTGCCCTCAGCAAGTGGCAATTAGCCATTCCTCTGTTTGAAAGACAGTCAGACACAATGGCCTAGGGTACTTGCCTTGCGGATGCTCTGCAGTTTCTAAGCAGTTCTGCTGCAGAAGCACTACTGGGGGACATCCCCTTTCCAGGTGAAACTGCGTTGTAATGAACGCATTTTGATACTTCGGTCATCAGTTTCCCTTGAGTTGGTCCCACATTGAAACTGTCATAAGCTCACATCCGTTAATCTTAAGAAATACTGTTTGTTGAATTTTAGAGATCATGGAAATGATCAATTCAAAGTAGTTTTCCTCCTGTTCCATCTGGGATTTATAAAGAACTTCAGCCTTTCCTAAATATGAGACAAAAAGGTCTGACAGCGAGTGACTTTAGAGAGATCTCTGGCTCAGAAAAGGCTACCAGACTCCAGGAGATGGTTGGAAAGAGGGGCCCATATGAGAATTCTGTGTTTATTTTCTCCTTAGGTGAATGCCTTTGCTGATAATGTTTCCAGGCACCACTGGGCAGTGAGTCATTTTTGGCCCTACCCACTTCACTTAAGAGATACAAACTGAATTTAAAACCCAGATATCTGAGGAAGGCCATCTCATGTTCCTTCAGGGCACCCACAGCCCCAGCAGCAACAAAAGGTGGTGATAATGGAAGGAAGTAGAGAAGGAGACCCAGAAAATTGCATGCATTAACTAGAGTTTTCATTAACAGAGTTGAAAAAAGAAGACATTTCAAATTTTAAATTCTTCTCCCAATTCCTGTACCTGGCTCTTTAAGGTTATACAAATCAGAGGATTACACTGCGGGGGATAAATGTTTTGAAGAAGTAATCCATTGATCACTTCCTCTCACTTGACATGTTTAACTAGATGGAATCAATACTTCTTAGCCTAGCAATGGGTTTGTAAAAAAAACAAACAAAAAAAACAAAACAGTAGCACAATTGGATGTTGTAAGGTATCTTAGGATAAAAGGATCCTGTAGACAAATTCCTTCTTTATCCCTTACCCCACCTGGAGCACCTTTGATTAAAAGTCAGATCTGTATGGATGTATGAAGTCACTGAATTCATGGAGGTCAGGGCACAAAGAATTCTTTTTTTTTCATTTTTCAATGCATTTACTTGTCATCCAACACCTGCCCTAATGACACACACGGAAACAAAGAATCTTGAGCTTTAAACTGAGTGCAAGAAATTGAAAATATAACTATGTAAAACATCAAAAGTCCCACCCACTTTTTAAAATAATTTGCTTAATTCAAGCATATTTAAGAAATAGTGCGCCTGTCTAACACATGTGTATTACATTAACACAGTGCCTACTTGCAGGTTTTATTTCTTGCAGTTCAATGAGTACAGTATTTCAACTGGAGAACTCGAAACAGACACAAAAGCTTTTTTTTTTTTTTTTTTTTTTTTAACCCTTCAGAGAAAATATGCAGGGGCAATCACCACTTCTTCATTTTGACTGTCACCTGGATTCACAACCGTGCAGCCAAAGACAGTTTCAGATGGGCAGATGGCCCTAGCGGTTAATAGGGATGAGAGTGGGAAAAGAAATAAATGAATACTCTGTTTTCTGTGTAAGCAAATAAAAAGGCAGAGGAAACAAAAGGAATGAGCCAGTCATGGGGTTGAATCATCAAGTCCCTCTAAACATACCTTGACTTTCCCATGCAGGGGTCTATTTTCCTGATAGCCAGTTCAGTGTGGATACTCATGCCGAAGAGCTTAAGAATGTTTGCCTGTCAGAGATAAATACTGCATTTCTGCTTGCTGCACACACAGTTGCTGGAACCTGACAATGCCATGCATGAGTAATAAGCAATCATGAAATAGTGAAGGAGTCAGGGCTCTTGAATTACACTTGCTTTATATGGGTTGAATTGCACATCTAGGGCAATGTTTGGCCAAGTGAACAGGGCATGCAAAGACCTCGCTTCCTCTCTGTGCTGTGGGGAAGTGAGACTGTGCCGGGCCTGCAAACACGGTGAGGAAAAATCTGTTTGAATGCTTACTGCTGAATGGAGCTGGGCATTGTCAGCTTTTGTTTACTTCATCTTACATGTGAAGATCGCAGCTGTTCCTTTCAGTAAAAAGAAGTAGGAGAATGTAGCAACCAACCTCACATTTTCCCCTCCTCCAAATGTTTGTGGAGCCCAACAGCTGTCTTTGCAAATCCTGTCACTCAGGATTGGAATGGTTCTACATAATCAAGAATGGAGTGGTGAGGTTGAGATTGTTGGCTGGCTTGAGGTGGCAGGTGGGAATGAACTGTTCTCGTAATGGGCTCACTTGGTCTGTTCCTGCAGGGATTGACTCAAAAAAGAAAAAAGAAAGTTTAAAGGAGGCGATGTAGGAAAGTTGAACACATACGTCTTATATTTCATACATATAGGTCTGAATGGCTGTGAAGCATGAATTCACTGCTTGTTAGAATGGTAAGGGATTTGAAAGGTCCTCTTGTCTAGGAGTTTTCAAAGTATTTTTAGAAGCAGAATTTTTTTTTCCACCCCTCAAATGAAATCTTAGACTAGGGATATCGTGTGATAAATGAAAATACCTACATAGAATAAGTGGGAGCATCAATGGAAAACTGGGCTGGGTATAAGAAAAGTAACTTTAATAACAAATGAACTCAGTTCTGGGAACAGGGTAGGAGTCATGAGGACTGAGGCAAATTGGATGTGCTTGGAGAGGACGAGTGCTCCTCCTCCTCAGCACAGCCATGGGCGGCCTAACAATGTTTTGGTCAAGAAAGACTGCATGTATGATAGTGGTTCCAGATTATAATACTGTATTTTTATCGTACTTTCCCGATGTTTAGATACAGAAATGCTGACCATTGCAATGCACAGGAACGCCCTAGGATGGCAGCCAAAGCCTTCCGTCTCGCACCCAGCTCATTTTCCTAAAAAATATGTGCATTTAACATTGTTTTTCATCCCCCAAGAATGGGGTATCAACAGAATCTATAGGACCAAGACTTAAATGAAATGAATCAAGAGTAACACAAACTCTAGCAATTTTCAATTAGAAATTCAAGGAAAGCTTCATAAAATTTTCATAGAATTCTGTTCCAATTCACCTAGCCCATTTCAACTGTAGTGTAGAATTCTGTTGTTAACAGCCTTAACATCTTTTTTGGGATTTTTGCAAATATGAGTACAGTTTACGTCATCTACTCCCACCCAATAGATTAAATTCCAGGAGCCTGGAATACAGAGAAAAAAGAAAAAAAGAAAAACTTATAAAGAGAACAAAAAAAAAAAAATCAGCTAAGTCTGAGCAGTTTCAAGAGACATCCTGATTTTTTAAAAATATGTGGAGACTATCCAGTTATCTCAGATTCCTGGTTCATTTTCCACTCAAAAGTTAGGTCAGCCAGCCTCTGAAATAACAGTCCTTGATTATCTCTGGTTTTGAAAAACAGAAGAATACAACAGATTGCCTCTGCTCAGTCAACCAAGTTCTTGTGTTTTAGTTACCCTGACATCAACTTCAGGTGAAGGAAGAATGTTTACATATCAAAGTGGATAACATTTCATGCTTGTGGAAGGCCCTTCTTCCTCTGTTTTTCTGGCTGTGCAGGCTGCAGCCAGAACCAGGCTGGCCTCTGCCTGTTTTAAAGGAATTTGACTTATGGACTTGCTCCAACACAAAATAAATATTCATTTTCCAGAAGAGGTACAAAACATCCCCTGTTATTAATAACCTACAGCACCTCTCTTCTTCTCATTTCATACATACAAGCAGAACTCGACTTTCACTCATATTATAGTTGATTTTTTTTAACACAATAAGAAGTGGAGAATGACAGAATTTTACTCAAAGAATCTTTTTTGTATTTAGTTTTTTTTTTTCATTCAGTGGTTATGAAAAGCAGAATTATGTCTTACTCATTGAAATCTTTTGAAATGCTTTTAGACTTTCCTCAAATCTTTTAGATCACAATAAAGGAAATCGATAACCATCTTTCCAGGTGAAAGGAGTTGAACCAGCTAATGCATCACTCATTCTGATTAACCAATTCAAAGGCAGGCAGGCAGTTAAATATTTGCTATAATTCATTCTTGAGTGGTTATGCATGCTTCAGTGGCAGATTTTATTTAATAAATATCAATAACCGTGGCAATGCTCAAGGAAGAAAAACAAAAACAAACTATAAAATTATAATTTAGGTGTCTCTTTTATTAAAAGTACAGTGGAAAACTATCTCAAGATAACCATGGCACATGAATTAGACATGTCTCAGGAATATGTTTGTTTGTTCTCTCTGTGCCTTGGGATGATTTCAATTAAAGCTATAAATTATTTTATTATACATTTATTCCAATTTAGTAGATGTCTACAGTGTGGGAAAGTAGGACGATATGGGTACAATTTAAATATCTTACATGGTTGCCTACAGCATCGTAGAGATTGGACTAACTAACTAACCCATGAAATAATACAAGTGTCATTAAGTACAAAATTTGTGCTATAAAAATTCTTATGGGCTAAAATTACTGGGGCAGGGATCATAGAAAATTAGAGTTGAATTAGGTAGGAAATCATGGGTACAATTTGGATCTGTGTTGAGAAATGAAACCTGGCAAACAGACAAGCAATGGCAGAGACACAAAGCAGCAAGCATGCCCTATATAGAGAGAGGACTACAGGGATGGTGATGAGACCAGAGCGGAGGTGTATTCATAAGGCATGCCCATATTATGAAGAAACTTGAATCCTAGGAGGATAATCTGGGGCCTCGTTCTGAGAGGCGTTGGAGAAACATTGCTGGATGCTTTGAGATTACACCGATGATGGTATGCAGAAAAAATCTCAGGGAGGAAGGACCAAAATATCAAGAATTACCAAGGAAGTTTATAATATGTCTGCAATAATGGTCCAAAAACAATGGTAGCAAAAGGAAAAAAAGATCTAAAAAAAAAAGTATAGAATGATGGTTGATTCCATCATATATTTATTAACAGATAAGAATTGGATGCCTCTATGTGCTGTGGACACAAATATTAGTACTGTCCCTGCCCTCATGGAGCACAGGCCCTAGGAGATCAACCAGGCCTGAGTTTGAGACCTATGTGTGGATTTCTTAGCAAGGTGTCATGTCAAATGACTCTTGCAAAAAGTGAGACAGAGTCCAGAACAATAAATTAAAACACTTTACAAGTGTCTACATTGCTTTTTTTTTTAATCTCTAGAAAACCTAGTCAACATATGGAAAAACAAACAAGGAATAAGATATGTTTTGTGATCCTGCATCTCTATCAGCTTCAGCAGTGGATAAAGGGTCACCTCTGAACTCCCAAAGCCCCTCCCCCAAATCTCAGCCATCTTTGACATCAAAACAGGTGGGAAAAGCTCTGGATTAATAGTCAGAAGTCTTCTGATTTGAGTCTTGACTCTACCGCTTATTTAGTCATATGACCTTGGGAGTCATTTATATTCTTTGAGTCTCATTTACCTTCTTCATTTATGAGACTAATACCACCTGCCTGGCAAACTCAGAGGATTATTATAAAGATCAAAGGAGAAAATATCTATTAGGGCCACTAGGGCATAATGATGTTGGTAGGAGAGTAAAGGAGAATGAAGAACTCTGCTTGGGTAACTCTTTGTCTTGACCTAATTATCAGAGTCTAATTTTTAAAAAAAGATACATAAGAATCAAGCCTTGATCTAAAAAAAAAGCCCCAATCTAAAGAGGCAGATCTTGACTAGTTAAGTACTAGTTAAATGTTTCTGCTGAAAAATATCTTTTTTAGCTCCAAATGAAAATTTACATGAAACTTTAAATATATAAAACAGAAAAAAAGTGAGTTATTTTCATATAAAGACTTTAAAAACAATTGATAACATTTACTTATTGTAAAGCCAATCAATGGGAATAATAAAGTTTTCTGATTAATACAATATTAGAGATGAGAACCTTATGTCCACCTCAGCCTCCAATTTTAGATTGTTTTTACTTCAGTTGCAAAGTGTCAAGACAATTCTGATTCACACAGCTAAGTGGTTACAAATGGTAAGAATTATTTTTATCAGCTTACCTTGAATTCTCTGCGATTTTTTTTAAATAAACCCAAAGAACAGGAAAAGCTTTGCTTCAATGTCTGTGTAAAAGTTAACTGACAACACAAGTTAACACATAGAGTGAGAATATGTGTTAAATTTGGTATACGTTGCATGAATATATGTTTCTTTTTATTAAGGTATTTTAAGTAGTGAAAAATATTTTTTAACAGCATTTAAATCATATATTTGCGGAACTTCTGAAAGAACTCTCTGGAACCTGAAGTGTCTGCAGAACTGTGGTCAAAGCTAGCCACATGCATTGAGCAGAGAGCACTGTTCTAAGCAAGTGCTGTTTGCAGTTTTTTTCTTAATCCTCCTAACCACTCCATGAGATAGGGGAAGACTCTCAGACACACAAAGGTCTAGTAATTTTCCATATAGGACACCATCAGTAAATAGCAGAGGCAAGATTCAAACCCAGTTGTTTTTGACTCTGTGGCATGTGTCCTTAAGAGCTGAACCTGATGGAAGAGAATGGGTTCATGGTCTGGCCACACAGCTTAATAACCAGGAAGTTTCAGTTTCACACCTACTGAATACAGATCAGTTGTGAAGCTTAATTATGACACTGTCTGGAAACCTTGGAGTTTAGTGGGTGCTTAATAAATATTAAAGTGGCTGACTCCCCATCATGAATACATCTAGGTATTGTATTCTTATCCTCTTTTTGCCATGTGAGAATACAAGAAGAAGACAATAGTCTATATCTGCGAAGAGGGACTCCCTGACCTTGGACTCCCCAGCTTCCAGAACTGTGAGAAACGTGTTTGTAAGCCACCCAGTCTATGGTACTTTGTTATAGCAGCCTGAACTAAGACACCTACTTATGCATATTCATCTACATGTTGTAGTGATCACCTAATGCAAGGGTTGACAGACTACGGTCTGCAAGCCATGTCTGGCCTACAGTGTACTTTTGTAAATCAAGTTTTATTATAGCACGCTGCAGTGGACTGAGTGTTTATGTTCTTCCCCAAAGTCATATGTTGAAATTCTAGCCCCCAATGTGATCTTATTAGGAAGTGGAGCCTTTGGGAGATGACTAGGGTATAAGGGTGGAGCCTCATGAATGGGATTAATGTCCTCATGAAAGGGACTCCAGAGAGCTCTCTTGTCCTCTTCTTGCCATGTGAGGATACAAGAAGAAGACAGCAGTCTGTAACTGGGAAGAGAGACACTCTGACTTAGGACTCCTCAGCTTCCAGAACAGTGAGAAATATGTTTATAAGCCACCCAGTCTATGGTACTTGGTGACAGCAGCCTGAACCAAGGCACCTACTTATGCATATTCACCTACATATTATCTGTGGTTGCTTTCCCTCTAAGATGGCTTAGTTGTGTCGTTGTGACAGAGTACATGTCTCACAAAGTTTGAAATATTCACTTTACAGGAAAAGTTTGTCAGCCTTTGACTCAATATAATACTGCATTTTCTGTCTGTTAACTTCCCATAACACAGAACCATCTAAGGTAGCAATTCTGATATATGCTGAAGGAGAAGGCAAGGAACTTGTTTAAAATCAGAACTGGTGGAGTTGTTTTGGTCTCCCTGTCATATCCTGACTGCTCAGGGTCAGCATACTGACACATTTTGGTTTGGATTAAAAATATTTTAGCATGTTTTACACATCATAAAACACAGCTAAGTTTGTTGAGAGGAACTTAACAAAAGGATGAATAAACTCAGTCTATGGATGGCTCACAAATGATTAATACTTTAACAACAGTTTCTAAAATTCAACAATGAATTTAAAAAATGTTTGGGTTATTCTCTGTCATGAAGAAAAACCAAACAAAAGACATAGTATTAACTTGGATGTTACCTAGAGTAATTACTTCCTTTGAGTTTTCATTGTAGTTTGTGAAATTCCTTTTCTGTAACTTAAAGAATAAGTTATTTGGGGGAAGTAAGAAAGTATTACAAGTACTGTTTCATTCTACCAAAGGGACAGGGACTTTTTATTAATCCATTGAGAATTTCAGGCCTCATCTGCCATTCTGATGACATAATTGAAAAGTTATTAACAGTCAATTATTTGCTTCCCAAAGATATGGGAACATAGATTCAGGAATTCATTAGAAAGTGACCAGAATAGATTCTAAATTTCAAAAAGTTCAGCTATCTTTCTCCTGCTTACAATCTTAGTGAGCTATTTCTGTGGGTAAAGTTTCTCCTATTTTTAGAAATATGTGTGAGTTTAGAGTATAAGGGTATAATATTAAGTTGTAAGTACAAAAGGTAGCAACAGAAAATTTGAGTAGGAATTTTTGTCATTCATTCATTCATTCATTCATTCATTCATTCAACAAAAAGATATTGAGCAATGATGTACCAGGCATGGAACTAGCCACTGGTTATACATGACATCCAACACAGGTGTGGTAGCAGCTCTCTGAGAGCTGGCAAAAGAGATAAGAAGTAACACTTTTTGGTTTTTGTAAATTGTAATAAGGGAATGAATAGGGTGAAGTGATAGAGAAAAAACTGGGAGGATCCAGCTCAAATGGACCATGGTGGTAATAAGGAGTGAGCAGAAGGAGACATGGATATGCAAAGGTCCTGAGGCATGAATGAGCTTGGAGTCTTCAGTGAACCGAAAGAGGACAGTGTAGTTGGAGAAAGGGGAAGGAGGTGAGGTTAGAGAATGCATGCAAGACCTCCTAAGCTGTGTCAAGAGAGAAGAACAAGTTAAGATTTTGTATTTCTTAAAAATGAAAACATGTAACTTCATTTATTAAAGAAAAATCAATAAAGGGAAAATTTTCTGGATAAACTTCTATTGTCTTTTTTGAGGGACATAATTTCTCATCTATTTATTTTTGAAATCTCCAAGGAAAAGGTAGTGATTGTGCAACAAGAACACACCTTTTTGTGAATAATTACATAATAATACTACCAGAGTAAAGCATTTAGAGAGAGGAGTTGATTTTATTCTTTTCAACCTGGAATTTTTAGTAGATAAAGATAAAACATTTCAAATTGTCTCTGAATACATTGCTATCTCTGCAGGGATTCGAATTACTGTTCTTTCTCCCTTTTACAAAAGAGTCATATCCTAATAACTTATTACACTAAAGAAAAACATTTATATAAACTTTGCATATTATATTCCTGAGATACCTCAAGAATCAAAATAAAGTCATTAATGCAGAAATATACATATATAATATTTAACTTTCTAAAAATCTACGGAGTGTAGCAACATAACAGTGAACTTGACAGAGAATTACCACTTCTGAAATAATATTTTGCAAATGGTAATTTATGACACTATCACTTAATACCTATAAGAATATGATCTCAGCAGGTATTCTAGGCCAGATTGAAATGCAGGGAACTCTTAATAGAAATGATAAAATAATGGTATGGTTTGGCTCTGTGTCCCCACTCAAATCTCATGTTGAATTGTAATCCGCAGTGTTGGAGGTGGGACCTGGTAAGAGGTGATTCAATCATGGGGGTGGTTTCTAATAGTTTAGCACCATCTCCCTGGTGTTGTCTCATTATAGAGTTCTCACGAGATCTGGTTGTTTTATATATATAATATATATATATATATATATATATATAATATACACACCACACACACACAACACCACATAAACAACAAATGAATGTTATCATGTGTGGTGATATGTGTGTATATATATATAGTGTGTGTGTGTGTGTGTGTATATATATATATATATATATATATATATATATATATATACTGAAGACAGAGAGTCTCACCCTGTTGCCCAGGCTGGAGTGCAGTGGCACAATGTTGACTCACTGCAACCTCCACCTCCTGGGTTCAAGCAGTTCTTGTGCCTTAGCATCCCGAGTAGCTGGCACAACAGGTATGTGTCACCAGTCTCGGCTAATTTTTTGTATTTTAGTAGACACGGGGTTTTACCATGTTGCCCAGGCTGGTCTCAGACTCCCGAGCTCAGGCAATCCACCCGCCTTGGCCTCCCAAAGTGCTCGGATTGCAGGTGTGAGCCACCGCGCCCGGCTGAGATCTGGTTGTTTAAAAGTGTCACCTTCCCCTTTACTCTGTCTCTCCTGCTCTGCCATGTGAAGATGTGCCTGCTTCCCCTTCGCCTTCACCATGATTGTAAGTTTCCTGATGCCTCCACATCCATGCTTCCTGTACAGCCTGTGGAACTGTGAGTCAATTAAATCTCTTTTCTTTGTAAATTACCCAGTCTCAGGTAGTTCTTTATAGCAACGCGAGAACAGACTAATACAAATAATAATGATGATGATTAAAACAAAAGCTACTCCTAAGCAGCTAGACAGAAGAGAAAGGTTGGATTTAATGACTCTTTAGAGCCAAGAAGGTAACTAAGCACTTTTTATGTTGTGGGTTACTCTACTTTGAAGGGCTGGGTTTTGAAACACTGAATGATAGGTATGTATTCCCTTAATATCACAAACCATCAAATAGGATCAATACAGAAATGTGGAAGATAGTGTTTCAAGTTCTATAGTTTCCTCCTGCAATTTCACTTGTAAGTGGAAAAGCCTGAGTTGATTACTTAGAAGATTAAATTCCTATTACCATAAAACTGTTATGAGGAACAGATTATATGTCCTTTCTAAGTAAGCTGTTCTGGAAGATCCTCTGTGATATCTTGGAAAAAGCAGGATTAAGAGTCAGAAGACTTAATCTTGCTTACTCAAGACTAAGTATGACCTGGGTCAAGTCATTTAACCTCTTTAATCATTACCTTCGTCATCAGTGAAATGAAAACAACAACAACAAAAAATGGTCTTATTTGCGTACTTAACTAGGTTTTCGACGTCAAAAGATGCCTCTGAACTTAAAATAAAAGTTACAAAAAGTAAATTGTTTAGTGTAAACTATACCTCAATAAATCTGACTTTAAGAAAAAAAAAAAAAAAGAAATTGCCTGCTACTCTGTGAAGCATTGTATATTTGTATTATGTTTTGTTTCCCAGTGGAAGCAGCAAAGTACTATGTGGTCACTTTAGTGTGGTCAACGTTTATGCCACATCACACTTAGTCACCACTCACATTTTGGGATATGGGGACATCTACACCTTAGGAGGTGCTGCAATGAATGGGGGCCGGGTGGGGTTGAGGATATGCTATATCTTTTTAGTTATACTTGGTCTCATATAAAAGCAACTCTATATAAAAGCATTCTTCCCTTTGCTTAAGATTACAAGGTGTGATGAGAAAAATAGTACTCTTACAAGAAGAAGAAGGCAGTTATATAGGCCCTAATCAATTGGAACTTTTCTTGTCCCTGACAAAATGTATAAAAATACCTGTTCACTAGACAGCTCTTATGGAAGTCTCACTACTCTCAATGTGTCTGCAAGTTAATCTGTTTCTCTTCCTTCTCATAATGAATAATATCATCATCTCTCTCTTTGCCAAACCCAGAAATCTGGGATTTATTTTAGAGTTTTCTTCTTGCTCAATTCTCATGTTTAAACCCAGCACCAATTCTATAGATTCAGTTTCCTTACTGTGTCATGTAGCCATACCTTCCATTATATTTGTGTTGCCTCTGCTCTTGTTCTAGTCCTCATTTCTTCACAGAAGAATTACTACAGTAACTCCCTGCCTAGTCTCCTTCGTCCAGAACTCACTCTTATATGTCACTGTCTTCAATGATGGAATACTAAACATTCTATATTGGAGATCTGACCAAATGATTCCCTTGTTAAGAATTTTTAAATGTTCCCTAGACCTTTCAAGATAAATTATCTTAGCACATGTGGTTTTTTATTCTCTAGCCTTCTATCAATCAAGTCCCATTATTTCACACTTCTCTACATGCCCTTTACTCTAAACATATCATGTTTCCACACTTTCATGCATGATGCTAACACAGTCTAGAAAATTCTTTTCCCCTCTGCATACCTGGCTAAGTTGCTCATTTTTCAAACTTTAGCTCTATTGCCAACATTTTTCCAGATGCCTTCCTGATATTCTTTCATGTAAATGTTCCTTCTTCGGGCTCTGATGATACTTTGTGTATACCACTACTGAATTCATTAGTCTTCATTAATCCTAACCCTAATATTTTCCTGTGTATTTCTAGATACTAATGATGACTGGCACATAAACTGGCATTCAATACATTTCTTTTGAATGGGTGAATCAGCACCATACAATATGGCGGTCACATCAGAAATGAAGATATTATGAAAGCCTGAAACTGAGTTGAATAAAACAAGGGAAGCCAAGCTGTAAAGCTGTTATCTGTTAGAGTTAATACTTAAGGAAGCCAAAGGGAACAAATTAAAAGAGAGGAGCAAGGAAGCCAAAAAAAAAAAATTTTTGGGATAAATCTTACAAACATTGGGTTCTGGCTATGGGTTGACATATGCATTAGGTTATGTAAAGTTCCCTAAAACTACAAGATTGCAGCAAAAATGATTGTTCTTTGCAGTGGCACAGGGAGAAGGAATAGCCAGTGCAAAAGCCTTGAGACAAGAATGTGTTTGAAGACTATGCAGAAGACCAGTTTAGCTGGAATATAGTAAGTGAGGGTATTAAATATAGTAAGTGAGGGTTGAATTATGTCCCTCCCCTTACCAAATTCACACATTGAAGCCCTAACCTCTAGTATATCTGAATGTCCTTGGAGATAGGGCCTTTTCAGATGTGATGAAGTTAAAATGAGGCCTTTAGGTTGGGCCCTCATCCAATCTGACTGATATCCTTATAAGAAGAGGGAATTGGGGCATGCACAGAGATACCAGGCATGTGTGTGCACAGAGGAAAGACCATGTAACGACCCAGCAAGAAGGCAGTCATCTATAAGTCAAGAAGAGAGGTGTCAGAAGAAATGAAATCTGCCGATACCTTGATCCTAGACTTCCAGCCTCTAGGACTGTGAGAAAATAAACTGTGGCAAGGCACGGCGGCTCACGCCTGTAATCCCAGCACTTTGGGAGGCCGAGGCGGGCAGATCATGAGATCAGGAGTTCAAGACCAGCCTGGCCAACATACAGAAACCCCGTCTCTACTAAAAATTAGCCGGGCATGGTGGCGCATGCCTGTAGTCCTAGCTACTCGGGAGTCTGAGGCAGGAGAATCGCTTGAACCTAGGAGGTGGAGGTTGCAGTGAGCCAAGATTGTGCCACTGAACTCCAGCTTGGGCAACAGGGTGAGACTTCATCTCAAAAATAAAATAAAATTAAAAAATAGATAAATAAATTTGTGTTGTTGAAGCTCCTCAGTCAGTGGTATTTCATCATGGCAGCCCAGCTGGCTAATACAAAGGGAAGGAGCAACAGATAAAGCCAAAGAAATAACAGGCTGTGCAGAGGAATGGGAGAAACTATGTTGTGAGGACATCGTAAGGACTTACATTTTTATTTTAGTGAAATGAGAACCCACTGGAGGATTTGGAGTGGATGAATAATATTATCTGACTTTTACCTTTGTGGATATTGGGAACTGATTCTTCAGTAGTTACACCAATATGGCAGTTAAAATTGTCAATTGTGTAGGAGAGAAGATGCAGAAAACAGTAAACAAGGAGAGGACATTGGAGAGATCTTTTTGCTTTCATTTTACAATGGAGAAAACTGAAGATTTAGAAAATCAAGCCCCTTGCCCAAGACACACAATAATTGCCTAGCAGTTCTGCAAATAGAAATCAGATGTCCAGCACTCTTTACTACTTTGTGCTTGGAGAAAGATGAATTTGGCTTCTCATGTAAAGAACATGAGCTTGATTTTGTTTTAGGGAGGCTGGGTTTACCCTTGTGAGAAGATATTAAGACTTGAGTGAGTTATGGTGGCCATGGAGAGCACTGTGACAATCAGCTGCTCCCCCATATCTCCATGACTCGGGGCATGTAGCTTGAAAGACTGGCAGGAACAAGTGGAAATTATTCATGGGCAGCCATCACAGACTTCCCAGCAACATCCTTCATGGTAGGGCATTTCACTGATGCCACAGTTTTCAGAAATGATAATAGCAATGTCTGGTCTCTAGACATTCTCCAACATGCTAGAACGGCCTTTTGGTTCTAGGTAAATGAAGAATTCATGTATATATGTGTATTTAGTATTTAAATATATGTATAATGTATATGCAACAAATAAATATCAAACCTGAAGATAATAAAATATGCTTAACAACAGTATAAATATACTCAATCTGTAGGATGTTGAAGTTACAACAGCATAGAGACCTGAGTTCAAATAATAACTCTGGCTCTTGGTTAACTACACAAATTTAGAAGTTATAGAAGTTCAGCAAGATTCAATTTCCTCATCTGAAATGTGGGATAATAATCATGACGAACTCATAAGGTTATGAACAGATTAGAAAAGACACTTAGCATAAAGCACTTAAGATAATGCCTGGTAAGTGTTCAATAAAGGTAGCTTTTATTTTATTTTAACTTTTGCTTAATATCCTCTTCTTTTCTAGTTTTCTAAGGTGGAAGCTGAGATCATTGATTTAAGAAAATCTTCTTTTCTAATATAAATATTTGATGCTATAAATTCTCTAAGCACTGCTTTAGTTGCATTCCACAATTTTTGGTATATTGTGTTTTATTTTCATTCAGGTGAAAATCTTTTCTGATACCCTTTGTAATTTCTTCCTTGACCTATCATTAGGTTTCCAAATATTTGGAGTTTTCTGCAGATATATTTGTGTTATTGAGTTCTAGTTTAATTCTCCTATGGTCAGAGAATATACTTTGTATTACATTAATTCTCTTAAATTGATTGAGACTTGTTTTATGACCTGGGATATTGTCTATCTTACTGAGTGACCTTGAACAGAATGTAGATTTTCCTCTTCTTGTATGGAGTGTTCTATAAATGTTAATTAGGTCAAGTCGATTGACAGTGTTATTCAAGTCTTCTATATCTTCACTGATTTTTCTGTCTACTTTTGCTATCAGTTACTGAGATTGAGGTGACAATTTTCCAAATATAAGTATTGGAACTATAAGAAGTCATATATTAATATAGTTACTCCAGCTTTCTTTTGGTGAGTGTTTGCATGGTATATCTTTTGCCATTCTTTTATTATTAATTTTAAAAATCCACTTGGTAGGTACTATATTTCAGGCAGTATATAGTTGGATATTGCCTTTTAATCCAGTCCTGCCAGTATCTGCCATTTAATTCAAGTGTCTAGACTGTTAACATGCAGTGTAGTTATTGATACTGTTGGTTTTAAATCTTCTATATTGGTTATTTGTTTTCTATTTACCTGTCTTCTCTTTGTTGTTTATTCCTCTCTCCCTGTTATTATTTTTTATTAATTATTTTTATTATTTTATTTTTACTATTGTCTTGTTAGACATAACTATTTTTAGTGATTCCTCTGAGGTTTACAGTACATATACATTTTAAATTTATCACAGTTCACCTTCACATAATATTATACCACTTCACTCATGGTGTATGGACCTTACATCAGTATCCATCCATTTCCTCATTAATCTTTTGTGCTATGTTGCCATGTTTTTTACTTCTATGTATGAAATAAAGTCCAGAATTTGTTCATTTTTGTTTTTAACTTTAAAGAGTTATTCATCTCTTGAAGAGGTTCTAAAAGAATAAAAAATCTGTTCTATATTTATTCACATATTATTCATTTCTCTCTTCATTCCTTTGTGTAGGCCCAAATTTCCACCTGTTACCATTTTTCATCTGCCTAGAGAATTTATTTTAATATTTGTTTAAGTGCACATTTGCTGATTATGAGTCATCTCCTCCTTTTGTTGTCTGAAAATTTGTCTTTGACGTGATTTTTGAAAGATATTTTCATTGTATAAATAATTCTTGATTAACTTTTTTTCATTTTTATATTTTAAAGATATCTCTCTATTATTATTTGGCTTAAATAATTTCTGACAAAAAGGATGACTTCATTCTCACCTTTGTTCCTCGCTATGCAGCCTATCTTTTTTCTCTGGTTGCTCTTAAAAAACGTTTTTTTCACTGTTCTTCCCACTCTCCTGCCAATTTTACTGTGATTTTTCTCAGTGTGCTTTATTGCTTAAAAGCCTTTCTTCTGCTTGAGGTTCATTGAACTTCTTGAGTCTTTGGGTCATACTTTTCATCAAATTTTGGAATTTTTAACCATCATTATTTCAAAATATTCCGTTTTCCACTTCTCCTTCTGAACTTCAATTACGTGTAGGTTATAACAATTATATTTTCCCGTATCTCACAGATTTTCTTTGTGTGTGTGTGTGTGTGTGTGTGTGTGTGTGTGTGTGTGTGTGTCTTTGGATTTTTTTTACTCTCAGTGTTTATTTGGGGTCATTTTCTTTGGCTTTATGTTCAAGTTCACCAATATTCTTTTACAGTGTCTAATTTTCTATAAATCCCTGTATATTTTTTGATCACTCAATTATAATTGTTTTCTCTAGAAGTTCCATTTGAGTATTTTTTATATCTTCAATTTTTCTCTTTATTATGCTCATCTTTTCCTCTACCTTATTGAATACATAGGGAATATTTATAATAATTTTAGATTTTTGTCTGTTAGTTCTAGCATCTCCATCATTTCTGATTCTTTTTCTATTTTTTGACTTGTTCCTTGATTTATGGATTTTGTTATACTTCTTTAAGTAGTGTTAGTTTTTTTGTTTGTTTTTTGTTTTTCCGAAACACAGTTATTTGGAAGTGATTGGGTCCTATCCTGTAAGCTTTGCTAGGATGGGCCCAGAACAGTCTTTAGCCTAAGGCTAATTTATCCTCACTACTAATATAGGGCTCCTCTGAATATTCTACCCAATGTTTATTGGATTATGACATATTTCCTTTCTTTCTTTTGGGATCACAAACTAATCACAGCCCTGTGTGAGGGTCCAAGGGTTTTTCCCCTTACTTTTTTCTGACATTTCTTTCCCCAGTCTCAGATAGTTGCCTCTTGCTATTGTTTGAGTGTCTCCTCCAAAACTCATATTGGAACCTTAATTCCCAGTGCAGCGATGCTGGGAGGTGGAACTTTTTAAGATGTGGGATCTAATGGGAGACATTTGGGTCTTGAGGGTTCTGCCTTCATGGGAAGCTTGGTGCTATTCCCATGGTAGTCAGTGGGTGTTTACTCTTACAAGATTGTGAGAAGTGCCATCTTGCTCTCACAAGGTTGAATTAGCTCTCACAGGAATGGATTAGTTCTTAGGAGAGTGGGGTGCCTCTTGTGTTTGATCTCTGTCTGCTTCCCTTTCTTCTTCTTGCCATGTTCTGTTACAGCACAGGCCCTCAACAGAAGACAAGTGGATTCTGGTGCCATGCTTTGTGGACTTCCCAATCTCCAGAATCATGATCCAAATAAACCTCTTTTCTTGATAAATTATTCAGTCTCAGCTATTCCATTATAGAAACACAAAACAGACTAAGACACCTCTCATGAATAGTCAGATCAGAACTCAATTAACTGAAAGGAACCCTTCTGCATATCCGTAGTGTACTGTCTCACTCTTTGTACAGCTTTCTTCCTTTTGCTACTCACCCCTCAAATTCTAGCCTCCTTGCCTCTCTAAACTTTTGCCTCTATCTCCTCAACTCAAGCCTGGCAAGCTATATGGGGTCTCTCCTTCCTGTGCTACAGACTGGAAACTTTCTACAAGCTGCCAGTTGGTAAAAACACAGGGATTTCAGATGAACAACTTATCTTGGTTTGGCCAGGACATTTTCAGTGGTAGCAGTGAAAGTCTCATGTTCTGGGAACTCCCTAAGTCCCAGGCAAAGTGGGAGAATGGGGATGGTTGGCCACTCAATCACTCAATGTCACATCATTGCTTTCCCTTATTTTAGCATCACAGTGCTATACTACCTTTAGTCAAACACCTGAGACCTCCATTTTGGTCAGAAGTAAAAACCCTGATTTATTTTTCAATTGCAGAGGGCAAATGTGGGAAGATAAATTGGTACCTATTATTGTGGTCTTAGATGATGGTGGCCTAGACATAAATGGTGATACATATGACAGCAAAAAGTAAAAGGAATTGAGATACATTTGAGAGATATGTTGAACAGGTCAACGCCCTAAAACAACTTATACAATACTTTTTATGGATGTGTTTCAATAATCCAAATGATTATAAATTCAACTACTATGTTTTAATTTTGCCTATGTTTTTGTATTTTGATCATAGGAAATCATGTATGAGATCCCCAGACACCCAGGACCCACACCCACTAGACAGAGAATCCATTGAGAAATTTGAAAGAATTGAAGTAACAATTCACAGAGGGAGTAGAGCAAGAGATTGCTTTTCAGAGTAGAGAGGCTAGAACATTTGGGTCCCTTCCTGCAGTAAAAATTCCTTTTGAGCCTCTGGCAACCAGTAGAGAAAGGGAACCTACTTAGAACCTACCACTTCTTTTGCCATCTGCTATCTTCACAGCTATTCAGGCATGATCAAAGGCCCTGCCAGTCCACATTATGCAGAAAGTTGGACATCATCAAGCTGTACCCATGGTACTCATTTGTATCCACCGTGTTTTCCTTCACACCATTGTCAGGATTCAGCTGCCATAGTTAAGTTAACTGGATGTAGATCTTCTTGGGAGTCGAGGAAGCTACACACAGAAAACTCCCAGGTGAGGACATTCTCTGGGATACTGTAGCCCAGAAGGTAAAGGAATTCTGTCACTTAACACAGGTCTCTTACTTCGCCTGCAAGGAGACAGGATGTTGGATTTGGCCTGTTTTGAAGGAAGGTAAGTGTGCATGCGTGTGTATATACATGTGTAAACACCTGTGTGGTCATGTGTAGCAGGCAGGTGAAGGGGAAGAAAATTGCCAAAAACTGTTTAGTGCTAACACACAAAGAAAACCTTTGTCAAAATGTCTCACAGGGAGCCCAAACCAATCCAAATGACTGATGTTAGATCTTTTCTGAGGGAGCGGAAAGAGAAAAATGTGGGGATTTGATGTCCAATACAGGGAAAGGAGTCAGACCTAAGGAGACAAAAGAGGAGGATGACTTTATAACTTTATCGAGAGTTTTCCATACTCAGGTAAAATCAATCAAGGATAGAAAGGAAAGGTGACCAAAGCATTTTTGTTATGCTTGGTTGTGAATGCACTTTTAAATTTTGTTTTATAAAAACATATCTCTTTTACAATACAACTTCTTCCTCAGGTGATTTGTATTTTTGTGTTAACAAATAGTTTTGCAGTGGCAGGAATCTGAAAAATGGCATGGAACAGATCTCTCCACAGAGAATTTCAAACTAAGATGAGGATTAAAATAAGCAATCCATTAGATCATAAGATCTTTGAGGGAGAGGAGCCCATTTGATATATTTAATTAAACCTCAACACTCATCCCCCATGCCTGCACATGGTAGATGTTCAGCAAATATTTAATTAATGGAAGCCTAAATATTTGGGAATAATAACAGTCTTTGAGCAAATGAGCTTGAAAATGCCACACCAGATATTCTTTCTTATAGAATTGTTCCCTTACAACACACATTAAAAGATTCTGAGAAGGTCTACAATAACAACAACAACAACAAATCCCCATTTACTTCTTTATTTGTTTTATTTTTTAAGATAGAGTCTTGCTTTGTCACCCATGCTGGAGTGCAGCGGGGCCTTCATAGTTCACAGCAGCTGTAAATTCCCGGACTCAAGTGATCCTCACACCTCAGCCTCCCAAGTAACTGGGACTACAGGCACATGCCACCACTTTCAGCTATTTCTTTTTTAGAGACAGGGTCTTGCTATATTGTCTAGGCTGGTTTCCAACTCTGGGGCTCCAGAGTGATCCTCCTGCCTCATCCTCCCAAAGTTCTGGGTTTACAGGCATGAGCCACCATGGCTGGCCCCTATTTAATTTTTGAGTGAACAAGTTTGTCACCACTATCTTTGATCATGGAACTGTTTGTAAGGAATACCTATTAGCTTCCTGCAGAAATGCTGTTGTGACTCAGTGTATCTTTAAGGTACCAAAGCTGAATCCTAAAGATGAGAATTTTGAAAGACGACAGTGGTATCGTGTTGTGCCCTTGTTAAATTGAATCCACATCATGAAAACATTTTATGTGTTCAAGTTAAATTGGTTTATTTTGTGTTATTGTATAAACTGGACTTGATAGGTTGCAATTACAAAGCATTTTTTAAATTTTGCTTCTGCCCTTCCAAACCTGACATTTTGACTACTTACCCCCAATCCCTAGGTTCCTCTAACTAATAAAACTCTGAGTAGTTCTCTATTGGCTTTTCTGATTACCAACAGGTAATAAATTTTTTTTAAAAAAGCTTTTTTCCAAGGTAGTAAAAAGTCTAGTCGAAAGTCTAATCTGTGTAAACTTAAGCTCTGTCTTTTCTCACAACTCTGTTATCAGATTGGAAATCCAGGAGTAGGAGAAGAGGCCAGGTTTGTTTCCCAGCTTCTCCTTTCTCTATCTCCTCTTCCTTTCCTGTCTGTGATTTCTGGCCTCTCCAAAGGCAAAGTATTCAAAACAACTTATAAAATACTTTCTATAGATGTATTTCAATAATCCAAATAATTATATAAATTCAACTACTATCTTATGATTTTGCCTATATTTTTGCATTCTGACCACAAGAAATCATATATGAGATTCCCAGACACCCAGGACTCACACCTACTGGACAGAGAATGCAGTGAGAAATTTGAAATAATTGAAATAACAATTCCCAGAGGGAACAGAGCAAGAGACTGCTTCTCAGAGTATAGAGGCTGTGGGGAAGCAAGAGGAAGAGTATAGAGGAGTGTGGGGGAGCAGGGGAAGGTCATAAGATGGAATAAGAAGTTCTAACTTGACTGGTGCTCTTATAATCTGTCATTGTGATCCTCCGAGTACAGGGAACATCCCAACTGATGTGTGTTTCATAGAGCATTGTGTTGAGTTTGGGGATGTTCCCTCTTTTTCTCTACATTGCAGGACATCTCTCTCAGTAACTGTTCCCCTGACTCCAGTTACGCCTTCTCAAACTAGCCATCCATGACTTCTTTATTCTCTTGGCTTCAAATGGTGCGTTCCCCCTAATGGAGTCGTGACACCCTGCCAGGCAATTTCTTTCAAGATGCCTCAGTCTGCCTTCTTTGAACAGGGTCCTTATTTGCTTCAAATTTTGGAAGTCCTGCTTAGCCTCCACATAGCTCTGTTTCAGACGTTTAAAAAAAAGAGCAGTTCTAGTTATAGTGTTTTCAGGTGTAAGTCAGACCTCAATGATATCTGTCTGTTAAAATTCAGAGGACACATATCAAGCTCTCCAAGTGGTCCCATCAAAGTGTCTCTCATTTTGTTTGCATTAAGGAAGAGACAAACGTATCTGGAAAGGTGAAGCATGAAGATGAAGATGCTTCCTAAATTGACAACACCCTCCAGAAAGATCCCCATGCCAAGTTCTTTGAAGTCCCTCTTGATAAGCTGGAGGTTGCCAATGTGATAACTTGGGTAGAACCTCCTAGTGTGTCCTTTTATAGGCAAGCTACCATCTGGTTTTAGAAGGTGAGTTTCCTTGGTACCAAGTGTATTGGGCCTCTTCTGATATACCTAGACAAGAGGGAATGCCCCATTTAACATTCTATTGTACGTGATTTCATATACTAAATCCACACTAACATCTTTTATGAGAAACATAGTAAATAGCAAGAGGAAACAAAGCTGAAATAAGAACTAGCCATGGATACAACCGCTGAGACTTAGTCGTGTTATTTATAGTGCATAAGACCTGTGAAATAAGGAAGAAAAAGCTGAAAGTATTAGTTTTGTGCACCATTTACTAGCTTCATGGTGAGTTTTACAGCCATTAGAATGTGGCCAAAGATTGAATTGCTCTTGTAAAAGGCTCCCTTTGCTCTACTGTCCACTTTGCTTCATGCCCATCAGAAAAAAAGTTAATTTTCCCTGTAAATACTTTCCTGTGCTTAGGGCTTGCACTTGTCCTTTGGCTTTCATTGTGTTTGACCTCTACAACTATACCCTTGTTTTGCCAATGGGTGTCTGTTGTTAGCTGATTCCTAATGAGTCCAAAGATATTAAGGCCATCAGCAATGATGCTAGAGAGTTTTTAACTGGGACTCTCAAAAGAGTCTAAAAAATGAAAAGAAAATGCCGTCTATATCGAATGTCAATTCTCTGATCCATGTTCAGAGATTACCTGTGTATCTTACCAAGTTAAAACCCAACTTTCTGTAATGCTTAAACTTTCTCGCAATACCCTAACATAGTGGTTCTTATTCAGGGTCGCATGCTGGAATCACTTGAGAAGCGTTTATAAAATCCCAGTGCTCAGGTTGCAGTCCCAGGTAACACCCAGGTATTCCAAAGTGCAGCTGAAGTTGAGTCATTGCTAATCACGTTTGTCTGGAATCTAGCCTCTATTCATTCACAGAACAGACAGTTAAAACCCTTAAGGAACCATACCCTAACTACATATAGAAGAGACATGGGGAGTACATTGCTTAGGTTATATGTTTGTTCTCGCCTGCTCAGTGCCCCTTTAAAAGTTTAAAAACGATGATTAGATTTCATCATGTAAAAAAATCGGGGGTTCTAATACAAAAGTCTAAATGTTCAGTTTCTCTTGAACATTCGGCTGTTCTGTCAAGAGTAACTTCCTTCTGGTTACCAGAGACAAGCATCTGGTATCACTAGCAGCAGACCACTTCACAGGTGGCCTGGGCTTTCCAGTTTGCCCACAGACCTTAACCTGCCTGAGTTCCCAGCCTGGTCCCTACAGGCAGAGTTCTGAGTATCTGCTATCATCCCAGTTTGAAAAAGTCTGTCAAGGCTTCCTCCTCTTTGCCTCTTCCATTTTCAAATGCCGGAGACTCCAATTTGTGCCAAAGAGCCTTCTTTGATCTGAATGACTCAAGCTATCCCTTAACTCCTGGATTGTTGAAAAGGTTATTATGTTTCTCTCTTCCATTCTCTACCAGCCCATTCTCCCTCTAGAGAGTTTGTTTTGTTCTTTTGCTTTAAAAATGAAAACAAAGTGTGACTACACATGTATCCTCCAAAGACCAGCTCCTCAAGGCTGAGAGCCAGATGCCTGATTTGTTTTCCATCTAGAGCTGTACATGCAGAGAAAGTCGTCAATGCAAGGCCATTCTGCTTTTGACCTTCCTAGGGCTGAATGCACAGCTAGTCAACAGAGGAGCTGAAAATAGAACCCAGGACTTTCAAATCATTGTTCTGCTCACTGGGCTGTGCTTCCTCCCATAAGGACTTGGTTAAACAATGTCCTGTTTGGCAAAAGCAGAAATCATAACCTATGTATGAGAAACTGGATGGTGAAGAAACGCAAGCCCCACCCTCGGGAAAGATGGCACTGTAGTGTAAAAGGAGTGTGAATTTGTTTCTAGCACTGCAGCTTATAAGTTAGATGCACTAAAAAAAAAAATGTGTTAAGAATCATTGGCTCTGTAATGTGTGGCATTTTGAACAAGGAGTTCTTACTGAGTGCCAAGAATGAATTTGCCTGACAACCCACAAAAAGGAAATTTAGAACATTAGAAAGGTTATCATGAAAATGACAGAACCTGTAATAAGATATTCAGGGATGTGGAATCTGGGGACTGGTTTTTAGCATAGGGTAGCCAGTGTCACAGGAAGGAGCCAGAAGATGGGTAACTCCATCATTCTTCACTCGGAGTATGTGTGTGACCCATAGAGAGGGCAGAAAGCAGGGCTAAACAACTTCCCCAAGCTCTGAGGAAGAGTTCAGAACTTGTGCATCTGTGCTGTCATTTTGCAAAGGATGTACCTCTCTTTTAGGGATCGTCTCTCTGGGCTGATTTATAGTGATCTCCTTGAGGGCAGGAACCCTGTGGGCCTCATTGCTGTTGCCCCAATGCTTAGCACGTGGCCCATCCCCAGAGACAGTAGACCAGAGCCTATAGCCAGGCTTTCTGAGTTTGAGTCCCAACTCTACTGTTTCCCAGCTGCAAGACTTTGAACAAGTGACTTTATGTCTCTGTGTCTCAATTTCCTCATCTGTAAACTAGAGATGGCAATAATAGTTCTTACCTCAAAGAGTCATTATAAAAATAAAATGAGTTACTACTTGTGATGTGCTTTGAATGGTACATGGTACATAATAAGCACTCCTCAAGTTTAGTTATTATAGGCAATCAATGCATAATTTGTGAACGGATAAATGTTCTAGCTAACAATAATGACTAGTTATTATAGGCCAGGTGACTTGCTAAATACTTTACATGAATTATCCCACTTAATTCTAAACACAGGCGTGTGAGATCCCCTAATTCTATCAGTCCATATTACAGAGGAGGCAACTGAGGCAGAAAAGAACTGGGTAACTTAAGCTTGCACAGCTGGCAAGTAACTTTATTGTCTGACACCACATCTTTCACCATGACTCTGCCAATGAAATACCTATTTTCTAGGAAGAATGCTAAGGAAAAAGCTGCTTTATGATATTTGTATGAGGCTCAAGTATAATCATTTATTGACACTTTGAAAGCATTAAAACATATATACACATATGTGAGATGGTGGTGATGACTAATAAACCCATGAGAAATCCCATTTTAGTCTCGTTAGTCTGATTTAGAATATCAAAAGGTGTTAAAAATAATAATTAGCTTTAGGAACCAACAAACAAGTAAAACAAGTCACTTTGACACACCAAAATGCAATTTGATTTGCAAGAATCACCTACTCAAGATAACAGCCACTAAATAAATGAACAAAAGAGAGTGTTGAGAACTGAGGCACCATAGTCCTTTGCTTATTTCTTTGCTAAGATGTACTCAGCTGTGATATATATTTTTTATTTATTCACATACTTTTATCGCTTTGAATAGTTTCCTCAGCCAGAAATATGAGTAGAAAGGATGAGATGCTTTTTTTTCTTCTAAGATATTAGTTGGAATATTCTAGGATGTCATAAAGAAAACCAAACTTGAGGCTGAGAAATGAGGTTTCTGATTCCAGCTTCACTAAAAAGTAATTCCCTCGAGAATCTGAAGCAAGTTTCTCAGTCTACCTAGACCTTGGATTTCTCTGTCTGAAAATACAGCTTTGGATCCCATTGACTATCGAATTCCTAGTACCTCTAAAAATATTTCATTTTCCTCCTTCATTTTATAATATTTATTAAAAAATAAAATATTTCTTTTTTTATTATGCAGTATACCTTTCCCACCTTGACCCCACACATAGATTTGAACGTTTTGAAATCAGATGGTTTCACAATTCGAACATAAATTAAATTTAAGAATTTTTTCTCTTTTTCCCCTTCTTCTCCTCCTCCCCTTCTTTCTCTTCCTTTTTTATCCTGCAAAGTTGTCATTAAATTGATAATGTATATCAGAATTAAAGAAAAATACAAAACCCCAACATAAACGACACAACCACTGCCACCACAAACAATAACGAACCTGTCCCAAGACCTGGTTGATGTGTAAATAGATTTGCATACTGAAAATTGGAGAGAGAGCATTTTAAGTGTTATTACTCCTTAATTTCTTTGGAGTTCGGGCCCTCTTCCAAGGAATAAATTATAACTTATCTGTAGCAGCTATGATCCCTGAGTTTCCCTGGCCAAGGGTGACAGCACTGTATCAGAGACAAAACCCTTACTTTTTGAAACTAAAATGTCTCAATACATTTGACTATGTCATCATCTGCATGTATGTATGACTAATTTATGTGACGCCAATCATTTCTCTGTAGTCAGCTGAGAATACTGAGGGGCCCCTCTTTACTCCAGGCACATGCAAAGTGGGAGAACAGATGTTCTTTGTTTCAGGAAAGGATGGGGTGAAGGTTAGCTCATGGGTAGAGTTTCCTGTTTGTAATATTTGAAGCCAGGGAGATGCCAACAGTTTTAAAGGTCTTATTAAAGGGATATAGTTCTGCTGGGGCAAGCTGCAGTGAAAGTAAAACTTGCTCCCCAACTGATGTCTTGGTACTTCAGATGTACATAATACTGACCATATTATTTCCTTGCTAACAATCCTTCAATCACTCTCCTTTTGCCTGCCAGAGACAGGCTAAATGCTTTAGCCTGTCCGTTCTGCCTTTGAAATGGTTTGTTCCTCTGCCCTTGAAATGGTTTTCCCACGTCTTCATTTGGGCAACTCATTTGTTAAGACCTCGCTCAGGGCCGGGTGCGGTGGCTCATGCCTGTAATCCTAACGCTTTGGGAGGTCAAGGTGGGTAGATTACATGAGGTCAGGAGTTTGAGACCAGCCTGGCCAACATGGTGAAAGCCCATCTCTACTAAAAATACAAAAAATTAGCCAAGCACGGTGGCTGGCGCATGTAATCCCAGTTACTGGGGCAGCTGAGGCAGGAGAATTGCTTGAAACTGCGAGGCGGAGGTTGCCGTGAGCTGAGATTGTGCCACTGCACTTCAGCCTGGGTGACAGAGGGAGACTCTGTCTCAAAAAAAAAAAAAAAAAAAAAAAAAAAAAAAAGACTTAGCTCAGGTGTCATCTTCCCTTTGCAGCCTTTAACATCTTGTCAGTTAGAATAGAGACCTCTTAATTGTGGTCCCAAGGCAGCCCATACTTCCCTCTATCCAAGGGATTCTCAAACCTCCCTGCAGAATGGAATCACCTGGAAAGCTATCAAAACACAGCAATGCCCAGGTGCTACTCACAAGGATTTTGGTTTCATTGGTCTGGGTTGGAGTAAAGCATCACTATATAATATACCCAGGTAGTTCTGTTATTGAGCCAATGCTGAGAACCACTGCTTCATTGTAAATCTTGCAACATATTGTATTATAAGTTTTGTGTTTATCCTCCCCAAGATTAAGTTTATTGAGGACTGAAATTATTTTGTGTTGATATGTGTATTGCCTGAGATTTTTAAAAAAATTCCAAGCACTAAGAAGTGTTCAATAAGTAGATTATAAATAATAAATGTATTCCTGAATGAATGAATAACACGTACACATTCCAACCACCCACCCATCTATGTTTAGAAGCGCGCTTACGTTCATGCAGCTGTTCAGGGTTAGAAATTGTGGAAAATAAAAGAATCAATGTGGATCCCAGGTGTCTGGAGATAAAGGATGTAGACTAAGAGGAGTTTCTGAGGAAACAATAAAATATGGCCTGTAAGAAAACCTGCAAAATTTGAACTAATTAAGAACGGGTGCTGAAAAAACAGGGCTGTGAAATCTGACCTCAGCAAGAACTTCTGGAGCTTGAGATGGGGAGAAGGGAACAACCAGCCCTAATGCAGATCAGCTTCTACCTACATAAGATAGAAATACAAGGACAAGTCTCAGCTTTCCCTTCAGGGCCAGAGTTCAGAGCCTGAAAGTCAAGATGTCCTAGTAGTCGGGTGAGGGGCAGCGGGGTGAGAATCAGCAGAATGGGAGTCAAGCTTGATATTCAAGCTTGAGTATCATGAGACACAGCAGTGCTCCATCTGCTCTGTGAATCTGTATCTTGGGGGTCATAGCATGTGCTAAGTGCTTTATATATGTTATCCCATTTAATATGCAGAATTAGGTTTATGAAATAGGCTTTATTATTTCCAGCTTCACAGATGAGGACACTGAGATTCTGCAGAGTTGAGTAAGCCTCCTAACTCACCTAATCATAATTGATAAATGTCACCTTCTAAATGGCCAGTAGGAATTACTGGCCTGACAACCCTGTATGGAGGAGAGGTATGGGAGAAGATGGAGAGATAGGTTGGAGCTCCAATATCTCTGTTAAGAAGAGGGCTTTCCCCGCCAAGTCCTGCCAGTGGACTAGGAGACAGCAGATGAAGGAACCTTTGTAGATAGTTGCCTTTAATTTTAGAAAGCTCCTACTTGTTTGGGCCAGGAACTACTATGTGACCTTGAACAGTGAAAACACGATACTCTCCACTTCTGGACTCCCAGTGGATGTGTTTGTGGAAGCATGTGCCTTTTCTCAGAGAAGGAGACATGAACAAGAACACTTGGAATTCAGTCACTCTATAAGATAGAAGAATGTGTATAAATATTGGATTGCTGCTTTTTAAAAGAATGAGTTCTTTTTATTACTTTCATAACATGAAAATTTCTTATATTTCATCTAATGTGTCATTAAAATTTAAGTATTTGATCTATCATGTTAAGGGGAATTCCCTCTTCCTCCACCTCCCTCTTGACTATTCATAGTCTGTCTTCCGGAAATCTTGTCTTCTCTCTTGTCTTAATAGACATTTATGTTCCAAAACAAAGTCTGATCTTAATTATTAGTCTAGCCAATCAGTTTTGTCTGTCTACATTAAGGAGTGATGAAGATGCATGCAGATTTTAGTCTGCTAAAAGATACCTTCTCTTTTCAATAACCTGTGATGACTAATTTGCCTGGAATAGTTCATGCAGTCACAGCCTTGATGCTAAGCATGTTGGAGCTACTGTTCTTCCCCGAACTCTGTACACAATTTCTGTCTGTGGAAACTATAATCACTCTTGCTGATAAAGATGCCAGGAATAGGTTGGCATTGGAAATTTCTTTGGCTTATTGGGAAATAACCTGGGCTTTGAACTCAGCTGGAACTGGGTTCAAATCCTAACTCTGCCATTTACAAACACTCCTAAGGCCAAGGAAATGTCAACAAATGTCAATTACATTTTTTGTCCTTTTCTGTTGAGGAATAGTATACGCTTCTTTGATCATCTCTATGATCCAATCATATGTACATTCAGTCCAACACACCTACACAAAAAGCACACAGTTATAGATTTTACTGTCCTCTGCCTTTAGTTTTTTGACAAGAAGCCAAGATTTCAAAATAGCTCATGAGCAGTCTGTATTTTATGGCAATTTATTATTTGACCTTTCTCTAGAATGTGAATGTTATATTACCCCTGGTTCCTTGACATGTGAAAAAATACATCCCTTCCCTCTCAGCCTGTGTCTTCTGAAAACAAGTTCCAATGATCATTTTCTAAATAATAGAAACGAAGGTAGCTACTATAGGCATTCATAACTGACCTTATTTCAAGAATTTGGCTGGGCAACTCTTTACTCACTCTCAAGAGAGGCAATGTGTGAGTCATGAGAAGATCTCCCTAGAGGTAGTCAAAACAATTGGCAGTACCTGATCTTGGCATCTTCATCCACCCTCTGGTCCTGGTTTTCCCCTATGTGAAAGGAAAATTGTGCCACAGAACATCTAAGGTCCATTTCTCCTCTTAAATATCTGTGTCTAGTTACTGCTTATTTATAAGAAAATAAGTTGACTTGTCCAAAGATAAAAATATATTAAATGGCAAATATTTCATAAGAGAACTGGTCTTTCTCTGCTCTTTCTCTTTTATGTCTGGGTTATAAAATTATTATAATGATACTCTTCATCACCCACCTAATCCCATAAAACATCTCTGACTATATAAGCGCACATGGTCTGTTTCCCTTTAGCAATTACTCACTTTACTCATGGGAATCAGGTTTTTGCTAAAGCCCAGTAAGGGAAGGTGCCAGCTTTCTGTTAGGAGACTTAATTTTTCTCTCTGGGCAAACTCTGAGTGGGTCTCTCTGAGACCAACTCAGCATTACTCTACTGTCTTCTACTAAGGGAGAATTACCACTAGTACTTAGTACTAAACACTGGTAATGTGCCATAACAATGAGGGAGAAGGAAAGGAACACCTATTAATAGGTATCTCAGTTCAAACTGCAACACTGAAATACCATAGACTGGGTGGCTTGAACAACCAACATTTATTTCTCATGGTCCTGGAGGCTGGAAGTCTGAGATCAGGCTGCCAGCATGGACAAGTTCTCGGGAGGGCTCTGGCCATGTCCTCACATGGCCTTTCTTTCGTGGCCACATGGTGATGGGAATGAAGGGAGAGGGAGAGGGAGAAAGAGAAAGACAGAGAGAGAGATTTCATGTTGTCTTCCTTTTTGTTGTTGTTGTTTCTGATTTTTGTTGAATAAGGGCATTGATCTCATCACGGGGGCTCTACCTTCATGAGTTCATCTAAACCTAGTTCCTTCCCAAATGCCCCACCTCCAAATACCTTTACAATGTGGATTAGGGCTTTATCATATGAATTTGCAGTGGGCGGGGGACACACACATTCAGTTCATAGCAGTGGGAATAAATGAAACATAATAGATTCTCTTTATTGTGCCTTTCTATATGGCTTTGTGCTAAACTAATGCATATTACATAGTTATCTCATTTATCCTTTTTTATGCCCATCATTATTCTTCAGAGCAATTCTTATGCCTCCTTCAAAGCTGAGAAAATAGAGGCTCAGAGATATTAATGAATTACCCAAGGTCGCCTAGGTCTCTGACTGTAAAGCCTGTATTAATTTCATTTTTTTATCATGGGCCTTGCCAGTAAATGTGTCTGTAGCGGGTAAAAAAAATTATTCTAGAATGTGGAGAGCCCCTGAAATGACCTTCATTACTGAGGAAAACCTGCCTGAATCATATATTCCACATTTGTAAACTTTAGGGAAAGACCCCTCCAATGAACTTGGAAGTAAGTGCTAAAATATTTGACACCCCAACGGCATCCTTTTCCCCAGTAGAATCATAGAAGTCAGATGTGATTTGGCATGTAATAATAATGGATATCATTGATTGAACTCGTTACGCTCTTGGCTGACTGCTGCATACTTCATAAGTATTATCTCATTTACCTAATGCCCCATGAGATGGTTACCACTTTCTTATTCAGTTGCAGGCACTGAGGCTTATAAAGAGTTGTAACTTAGCCAAGTCACGTGGCTTAGGAAGATGGGAATCTGGGTATATCTAAATCTAAAGCAAATTACTCAACAGTGCATCTTCACTGCAGGGCAAAATAGAATGCAGGGAGTCCTATTCTCTCTTCTTGTTGGGGTTTCACTTCCAAAATTCTTAAAGAACTTGTGAGAATCACTCTTAATGAGTACAGAATATCCACAAGAAGTGGCAATCACAGTTACAGGAAAGGTCGACACTGTCAGTTCTGACTACATTTACCTTAATTAAAAACAGAAATTAAAAGGGAAGAAGGCAAAGGGGAAAGTCCCACTTCCAAATGAGGTCATTTGAACAATAAACTAGTCTCAGTAATTATTTAAAGGGAGTAGAACTGATTAGATATCAGAAATAGAACTAGGCCTTTTGGAGAAGAGGCGTTCTCTAGAAGCCACTTCCCTTGCAGAATTTCCCTGAAAGATCACTTATGTTTAGTTTAACATTTTCAAAAATGAGGAGTAACAAGATCTGCTAATCTAGACTTGTTAGAACATAAGGGATTACCAACAATGGAATGTTTTCAGTTGACTGCAGCATAAAGAAGCCAAATCTAACAGGTCATCATGAAGGAAAAGCATGTAAATACTGCCCTTGGATTTCACAGTGACAATATTTAAGGGGGCCTGGCCTAATTCAAGTTGGTTTGGCACTAAATGCTAGACTTTCTTATCATAGCTTTCATTCCTTAGCTGAGAAATGGTTATGAAAGCAGATATTTTCTTGGGAACTGAGTGAATTTCAAATATATTGTGACTTGATATCAGTGGATTAGGATTGTTGCAGCTGTGTGGGATGAAGGGTAGCCAACACACTACCTGGAATCCTGTAGAATGTACTTATTATGAACCAAATGTTTGTGTCCCTCCAAAGTTTATATGTGGAAACCCTTACCTTCAGTGTGATGGTATTTGGAGTTGGAGCCTTTAAGAAGTATCTGGGTTTAGATGAGGTCATGAGCATGAGGCCCCCATAATGGGATTATTGTCCTTTAAGAAGAGAAAGAGAGACTAGAGAGTTTGCTCTCTCTTCCACGTGAGGACAGGGCAAGAAGGTGATCATCTGCATTCTAGAAAAAGAGCCCTCGTCAGAATCCAGCCATGCTGGCTTCTTGATCTTGGACTTCCCATCTTCCAGAACTGTGAGAAGTAAATGTCCATTGTTTAAGCCACTCAGTCCATGGTTTTTTATTGTAGCAGCCCAGCTGACTAAGACAGACTGGTCCTAAAGTTTCTACCAGCCCATTTCTGATGGTCACCAATACTCACATGACTTTCATAAAATGGCAGAAATAAGAGCTCCTGTGCTTATACTAATTTAGAAACTTTACCATTTCCAACTTCTAACTTAGTCCTAATGTATACAGATAGTCACTGACTTCTGACGGTTTGACTTTATGATGGGTTTATTGGAGTATTAAATGCATTTTTCAGCTAGGTGCAGTAACTGATGCCTGTAATACCAGCACTTTGGCAGAGCAAAGCAGGACGATTGCTTTTAGCCCAGGAGTTCAAGACCAGCCTAGGCAATGTAGTGAGACATTGTCTCTACTAAAAGAAAGAAAGATGAAAGGAAGGAAGGAAGGAAGAAAGGAAGGAAGGAAGGAAGGAAGGAAGGAGAGAAAGATTAAAAAATAAAAAATACAATAAAATTAACTTTTGACATAATATCTTCAACTTATGATGAGCTTTTCAGAATGAACTCCATCACAAGTCGAGGAACATCTGCATAGGTATTTCAAAAGGTAATGAGAAAACAAATTCATTCACTTTCCAAGTTGGTATTGAGCACCTACCAATATGCTAGGCATTCAGAGCAAGTGGTATAGATGGTGGAATAGGACAAAGCCACTGAAACACAAACAGCTATGCAATAGGGTCCACACTGCATACCAAAAAGAGGCAGAGCCCAAATATGCAAATATATGAAACGAACACTGACAGCAGAAGGCTTAACAACAAAATGACAACACTAACAACATGCCATTAACTGTTCCAGACACTGGGTTCATCACAGTCTAGTAGAGAAGGCCATGGGAAGGGCTGTGAGAGAGCCAAGGGCACTGAGGGAGGCCTTTTTAGTAAAGATGTCATACAGACTGCCACAGAAGGGGGCATCCCTTGGATGCAGAGGCAGTGGCATGGGCAAGAGCAGAGTGGTGAAAATGGGTGTGCCTGGGTATCAGTGAATGGTCTAATTTGGTGTGTGGCTGTTTCCAATATAAGTGGGTCTGCTCAGTGAAAGAAAGCTGGCCTAAATCTGAAACAAAAATCAAATAATCGACAGAGTGAGACGACTCCATCTCAAAAAAAAAAAAAAAAAAAAAAAAAAAAAAAAAAAAAAAAAAAAAAAAAAAAAAAAAAAAAAAAAAAATCAAATAATCATAGAGGAATAGAACAAAGAGAAAAGATGATCCAATCCTCTCATTCGTGTACTATCGCTCTTTCCTGTAGCTCATTCTATAACCTCAGGGAAGACCATTACTGGAGATGTTATTAGAGTCACTAGGATAAACTTTGGGCCAGATAGTTTAGGCCAATCCTAATTTCATACATTCTATTCAATCATCCCCAGTATTCCCATTAATACACTCACATATGTAGCCTGAGGTGCCCTTAGAAACTTCCCTGTAGAGAAACATCTCCACCACTGGCCTTCCTGTGGGCCATTAGTTAAGATGGCCAGAAGGGGGTAAATACAAATCCATATTCATGTTATCAAAGAGAAGGGTGCAGCTCCAGAGGAGCAAAACCCATGAATAGAAATGCTCCAGCCCAGGCAACACAGTGAGACTGTCCCTAGTAAAAATTAAAAAATTAGTCGGGCATGGTGGCATATGCCTGTAGTCCCAGCTACTTGGGACCAAGGTGGGAGGATTGCTTAAACACAGGAGGTTGAGGCTGCAGTGAGCTATGATCTTGCCACTGCACTCCAGCCTGGGCAACCAAGCAAGACCCTGTCTCTAAAGAAGAGAAAGGAGAAAGAAGAGGAAGAAAAGGAAGAAGAAGAAGGAGGAGGAAGAGGAGGAGGAGGAGGAGGAAGGGAGAGGGGGGAAGGGAGGAGTAGGAGGGGAGACAGGGAGAAAAAGAAGAAAGGAATGCTTTGTTTGGTGTGGTAGAGGTGGAGAAGCATTGTCCAGCTTCCTCTTGAAGGACTTGCCACCCAACTGTGGGTAATGAGATGAGCAAATCACTTTTCGCTGTCAGGCCCTTCTGATTAATCTTATCTGCAGATAGCCATCTTGTCCAGTCAAACCCTTCCCAGGACAGCTTGCATCTGACAGCTGAACCAGGCAGAAGCAGAAACACCCAGCAATGTTGACCTGACCCAGGTCAGCTCTAACAGGTGACATTCATTCCTGAGCTCTGTGCAGGGTGGGCTGAAGTTTTCATTGTGTCACAGCGTCGCTTCTCACTGAGCCCAATCTGACATCTTCCTCCCTTCCTTTCACAAGGGTCAGTTCCTATGAAACATCTTGTACCTCGAACTCTGTCTGTATGTTTGCTTCAGGAAATCTAAACCTGTGACGGTTAGAAATGGGGGTGGATCAGAAAAATTTCAGGCAAGGAGCTTCCACCAGGAGAAGACTGAAGAATCCCATACCCCTAGGAGGCCATGTGGATGTCTGGAGACGGAGAGGTATCAATAAGGAAGGGGGACCCAATAAGGGTCAGAGGTCTCTGATGTATGTTAGAGAAGAAGGAATTTATTCCTTTCTTCATTCAATGATCACTTGTAGGGAAGGCACTGAACTATGGAGATACAAAGACATATTCCTGCTCTCGAGGAGTTACAGACCAGACCCTGACACTCAGAGAAATGCAAACTTCCTTAGAAGTGGAATATTTCAGGCAATATTGCTTTTTGGAGATTCACCTAGATCTAAAGATGGTTTAGATACTTCAAAAATCTAGACCTGTCACAAAAAGAAACAGGAAATTCACCCATATAATCCCACAATGGTAGCACTCTGAGAAGACCCAGAAGAGACAACACTTCAAAGACACTTTTTGTTTTCTATTTACTTCTTAATCCAAGAGCCACACAGCATTGTTTATAAGAATAAATTCTAATAGAAATCACTATCTCCCAGCCCCTATACACACAACAATAAAATAATTAATAATAATACTAATAAAAATGAGGCCCAGAAACACCAATTAAAGTGGCCCAAGAGTAGTGTGGCAAAATTCAGGTGTCTTGACTCTGTATTGTCTCCCTAATCTTAATTGTGACCTTGGCCTTTCTAGTAAAAAAGGTATGAGATTCTCCCAGAAGAGGGTAAATCAATGTAAAATTATAATAACTGAATCCCTGGCAATCTCCTATCAAAGGCAAAAATAAAGAAGATATAAATAAATATTCTCTGTAACTTTCTAAAATGCAACACGAATTTAGAGCAAGCTCCCTGTCTGCATTTGCAAGACGTGGCATGAAGATATTGATCCCTGTGCAGCAGGACATTTTCTGCCTTCTTCCAATGGAGCACTTTCCACAAGCCTAATATTCATAGGACATAGGGTTACACCTTGTCTTTCCCTAAAGCTGAATAGAGTAACATCTTCAACTTTCCCTATCCTAAATGACATATTCTACTTCCCTAAAAAGATAGATCTATTTATGTTTAAAGAACTTTATATCTTCACTTTCCCTGGATCCTCTCCAATATTCTCTCCCCATCCACATCCCCAAGGAGTTGATGTCATTACTTTCTTAAAAAAGGTTTGCCAACTGATATGGTTTGGATTTGTGTCCCTGCCCAAATCTCATGTTGAATTGTAATCCCCAGTGTGGGAGGAGGGGCCTGGTGGGAGGTGACTGGACCATGGAGGCAGATTTCTTCTTTGCTATTCTCATGATAGTGAGTAAGTTTTCATAAGATCTGGGTTTTTAAAAAGTGTATGGCACCTTCCCCTTCTCTTTCTCCTGCTCTCGCCATGTAAGACATACGTCCTTTGCCTTCCACCATGAATGTATATTCCTGAAACCTTGCCAGCCATGCTTCCTGTACAGCCTGTGAGCAAAATAAGTGTTACTGTCTTAAGCTACTGTTGTGGGATGTTTTGGAAACAGTGAAACGTGATCAAAACAGGTTCTGAGAACTCGAAACTAGATGCCACTATAATGAAACCTAAAACATGGGTATTGCTTCTGGTACTGGTTGGTGAACAGAAGCTGGAAGGGGCTGAAAGAGACTTTTAGTAGAATCTTGGTAGACCTTGAGGAGGCTATTGGTAGATTGTTACTGAAAACTGGGGAAAGGGATCCTTGTTATGTAGTGGCAGAAAGTTTAGCAAGATTGTCATCTGCAGTGACATGGAAAATACAAAATATACCTAATAAACTGGTAGATTGGGCTAAGAAAAATTCCAACCAGAATGTTGAAAATGCCAGGGAGTTTCTTTTAGTCATACATAATAAGTGTGTGGGGAGAATGAATTTTAAAAACAGGAACTGTTACATTTTCAGGAAAATTTTGAGATAATCTATTAAAGATCCAAGATGTTACATTCAAATATAAAACTATTTCTCTTTCTCAGTCTCTCCATAGAGCAGAGGATTCTCAAATTAAGAAAAGGTATCAGCTCAAAGATCAAACTCAAAAGCCGAAGACCTTTTGTTTGTACCTTAGAAAGATAAAAGGTAATGTCTCATAAGCCCTTTGAAACAGAGTTCCTCTAAGGATCTAAGCGTATGCTAGGCAGATTCTCTCAGTTAAACAATAAATCTTCTGGTAATCTTAAGGTTATATAGTCCCATCACAGCCTTACAGGGATCTCAGGTAGAGAATGGCTTACGTCAAAGAGATTTTTGTCTAATGGAGTATTCTCTAATAAGAATCACAGGAAATCCCGGAATTTTAAACAGAATTGTACAAACATATTTTGACAGCTTGAGCTAAAAGGAACAGAAATAGTATTAAATGAAAAGAGGTCCAAGAACCAAGAACCTGGAGGGAAGACCCAAGAAGCAGTAGGGAATCCAGGCAGCAGGGCTGAGACCTACAAAAAGACCTGTAGTGTTTGCTGTCTGGATATCAGAGTTACTATGAGCCAATGACTGTCATGTGCTCTGATTTTCCTCTATTTAAAACAAGAGTGTCTATAGTGGCTGTCCTATGTATATTTTACCATTGAATATTGGGTATGTAGGTTGCAAATAACTTGTCTCTTAGTTTACAAGTCTTCAGACTGAGAGGATAAATACATAAGAAATCTCACTTGAAGGACTTCATCTGTACCTGCTACTGAGCCTTCTAAGGAGAGAGTGTAGGAGTGTATTTTGCATGTATATATAAATAATTTGTAACCAGTAAGGAGACTTCAGAATTTTAAAACATGTCTATAATTTTTAAAAACACTTTTCTTATTATAGATGAAGTCTAATTCCTATCCCCTTGAATATGAGGTGACCTTAATAACTCACTTTTAAAAAATAGAATGGGATGAAGGTGATGCTACACTAATTCCCAGGCTAGGTCTTACACAGTAATACAGTGTCATCCTAGCTCTCTCTTGAAATGCTCACTGTTGCACCGCAGCTGCCTTGCTGTGAGGAAGCTCAGGCCACAAGGAACCTCCCAGGGACCCTAGCACTCAGCCCCAGCTGAGCTCCCAGCCAAAAGCCAGCACCAACTTGGCAGGTATGCAAGTGGGCCATTCTGGAAGTGCATGTGCCAGTCCATCAAGCCTCCCCCTGCTGATACCACATAGAACAGAGGCAAGTCTTCCCAGACAAGCTCTCCTCAAATTTTAAATTTGTTTGCAAAATGAATGTTGTTATGTTAAGCCATCAAATTTGGGGTAATGTGATGCAGATCAATAGTAACAGGAATAATTTCCCTTCATATATATAAAATTTTAACTCCATCCTTACAATGCCAATCTGTAGATAACCATTCTATGATAATGAATAAAAACATAAAAAACTAATATGTATCTGGCATTTATTGATAACTTAATATAGGCTTGGCCCTATTCTATGTGCTTGACATGTGTTAGCTCATTTTATTCTTACAGCTCTCTGAGGAAAATACTTTTATTATCTTCATTTAATGATAAGAAAAGGAGGCCTGGGGAGATTAGGTAACGTGGCCAGGACCATACAACCAGAGTGCCCAAGCCAGAAGTCCAGACATTCTTATTCAGGAGTCTATGGTCATTGTTCTTTGAGCTTCTTATAACTGGAATCTTCTAACTTTAACTATTCCACTTATCATTAACACCAGGCAGCTCTTTGCTTTCATAGCTCCAGCCTTGATCTTCAGTTGACAGAGCTTCTCGTTCTTACTCAGCAGGTCACAGTCTAAATGTTGTCCACAAATTTAAGATTTTATCAGGTCAGAGGTCAGAGAACTATGGCCCATAAGTGAGATCTGACCTGCCAGCTGCTTTTGTAAAGAAAGAGTTAAAAAAATCCCATAAAACAGTCGCATTGGTTAGTTTATATTTTGTTTATAGCTCCTTTTACACTATATGGTGATTTGAACAGTTGTGATACAGACCATAGGGTCCACAAAGCCTGAAATATTCTTTTTGGTCCTTTTTAGAAAAAGTTTGCTGACCCCTGACTTAGATGACTGAAGATCCCTTTATGCTGAATTCGTGCCATGTCATACAAAGGGTATACATATGTTAGAGTTGTAGACGGACCTGGACTAAAATCCAGCTCTGTTACCTAACTGTAATCCTGGGAGAATCTCTTAATATCTCTGAATCTTAATATTCTTTTTCAAAAAGAGAATGTTAAGACCTCTGTCTTAATTGATACATGCTAAGATATTGACACATAAACAAAATATTATTAATATGTTAAACATTTTACCAATCTTTTGTGATTAGGTCAAAATTTAGTGGACCATATAATCAGGGGTCACAAAATAAAAGATGCCTAACAATAACAACCATTTGTAACTGTTGGGGTATGTGAAGAGAAAACAGAGGCAAAAACGTCTGTTAGGTGTAAGGCAGAGGTGGGAATTGGTCAGTGCAACTCTGACCAATGGAGGTGAAAGCCCAGGTTGTGAATTTCCTTCTATAGTCTGGATTGTAAAAGAAAAATCCTGCAGGCGGAGATAGCTTCATAGGAAACAGTTTTCCAAAAAATCAATTTCTAATTGATTCAATGTCAAGATTTGAAGAAAGAACTTCTGGTTGCTTTATTGAGCTAAAGGAATAATCCTATTTTCCCGACTATGACTGAATATATTTCTTTGAGAATATGAGTAAATTTAGAATCCCAAAGGCAGAGTGATTTGACCTGATTAGATGTATTTTCTTCCATTTCTGCAAATAGTCCAAGCAACTGTCAGCAAGTTAGTTATTTTATCATTCCAACCAAAATGGTTTAATATTTTGAGGGTTGAAATTTTAAAAGTTGATTTAAATAACTGAAATGGCCAATTGTTTTCAGGTCCTTAGAGAATTGAGCAGTCGCATTCCGGTTTCTTGGGAGAATGAGGAGAACTGTGTTTTGGAAGGGAGATTTTGGGGGCAGTTAGTCTTTTCTGTCATTGTTGCTGGGAGATCTGTCATTGGTGTGATAGTAATGGAATCTGAGCTCCTCTGAGCTCCCAGGTGAGGCAGGTCATTTGTGCAGATATTCTTGTATATCTGGCTAAGTGGAGGGTGAACCAGAATAGTGGGAGAGACTTTGTTCTGATAAACGAATAGTGAGCCTGTCCTACACACGGGGTGTAAGATGAGCAAGGAGATGGTCCTGGGGCTTGATGAGGCAGGTAGGTGGGAAGCAGCTGAAATACCCCGGATCTGCTGCACAGATTCTGGTTTTCTTCACTTGAGTTTCTTTTCTTTCCCTGTTTTCACTTGTCACACACACAAAGGGCAGTGAAATGCCAACCTGACCCAATGAAAGGCCTGGAGATATGAAACTGTAAAAGAAGATAATGATTAGGAACATGTGGGGATGACTGGAGACCCTTGATAATTGTGCTTCACTTTCCTGTTTAACCTTTTAACTAGAAAAAGGCATTCATCTAACAGACATGTTCTGCTTAAAAGGAAAAAAGAAAGGAAAGAAAAAGAAAGAGAAAGAAAGACAGAAAGAAAGGCAGAAATAAATAAAGAAAAAGAAAAGAAAGAATGAAAAGAAAAAGAAAGAGAGAGAGAAAGAAACAAGAAGAAAGGAAGGAGGGAAGGAAGGAAGGAAGGAATGAAGGAAGGAAGAAAGGAAGGAAAAAGGAGGGAAAAGAAATAAGTTTCTCTCAAATCATATAGGCACTTTTTTTTTTTTTTTTTTTTTTTTTTTTTTTTTGAGACGAGTCTTGCTCTGTCGGCTGGCTGGAGTCAGTGGCGATCTCAGCTCGCTGCATGCTCCGGGTTCACGCCTCTCCTGCCTCGGCACTCCCACGTAGCTGGGACTCAGCACCGCCCCACGCCTGGCTGTTTTTTGTAGTCTTTAGTGAGACGGGGTTTCCACGTGTTAAGCCAGGATGGTCTCGATCTCCAGACTCAATGTGATCGCCCGTCTCGGCCTCCCAAAGTACTGGGATTACAGGCTTGAGCCACCGCGCCCGGCCAGGCACATTTTTTATATTGTATCACACCAATTTTCAGTTCCTTAAGGAAATCACAGAATCTAAAAGTGGAAATTTCCTTGGAGGTCACTTTGCCCAGATTTCTACTCATGCAGAACTCTTTTATGTAACTACCTTGGTAGGTTCATTGATTCATTCAACAATATCTCTTGAGCGTGATCACTAGGTATTGATCTGGGCACAGGACTGAACAAAAGAAATTAACATTTTTGCCTTCATGGAGACCTGGTTATATTCCAGGGCCTATGCTTGGTCATTTCTAGTTATTGAGAACTGTCAGTCTACATGCAAGTAAATCAGTTCTTAAGTGTTTAACAAACTCTTTTGGAGCAGCATTTTAAGCACTTTACAAATACAGTATTAACTCATTTAATGCTCACAGTAATCCTATAAAGTAGACACTACTGTCATCGTATCCCTTCTACAGACGAACAAATTGAGACACAACCAACCTAAGGAATGCCTTAAGACTGCCACTGGTAAGCAACAGGGGTTAAATTAGAATCCCACAGTGAGGGTCTGGAGTGAGGACATGGAATGCAGGGTTCTAGTTAAGAGTCTTCTCTCTTAACCACCAGGCTACACTGCCAACATTTGTTTAGCTTATGTTTGTGATTTGGCCCTATTTCTCCCGGTATTGGTTTTTTTTGTTGTTGTTGTTTTTTTTTTTGATGGAGTCTCACTCTGTCTCCCAGGCTGGAGTGCAGTGACGCGATCTCGGCTCACTGCAAGCTCTGCCTCCCGGTTCACGCCATTCCCCTGCCTCAGCCTCCCGAGTAGCTCAGACTATAGGCGCCTGCCACCACGCCAGCCTAATTTTTTGTGTTTTTAGTAGAGACGGGGTTTCACCATGTTAGCCAAGATGGTCTCGATCTCCTGACTTCATGATCCACCCTCCTCGACCTCCCAAAGTGCTGAGATTACAGACATGAGCCCCCGCGCCCAGCAGTATTGGCATTTCTTACCCTAAAATGATCTGAAGATCTCTTGGGATCTTCTACTGTATACTCTAATCCCCTGAATACAACCAACCAAAGACAACTTCTTACTCTCTTGACTTACGTGATTTATATAGGAGGAGATAGCACCTCTTTAAGAGGTGTGAACCCCACTCCCCCCAACCAACCCTCCCTGCCTAAATAAAAGGGCACTGCCTGCCACATACTAGTCAATAAATGATAGATCTTGTTATTAATACATTTTTGGCTCAATGATTTGCAAAATTTCTCAGTTTAGCTTTCTTCCTCCAGTTTAAGCCTTTAGGATAAAGGGTCAATCAGGCACTATTGGCACATTTTCAAAATTTTTCCTGAAAGCAAATTTTAATAAATGAGAGAGAACTCCATGAGGCTGATGGGAGAGACCTTGTCATCACCAACAATGGAAATGAGGGACGGGGAAGGATGCAGAAGCTGGGAACCCTGGAAAGTTCACTCACATGGGAGTATCTTAATGGCTGCCTTCCATAGCCAGTTAACCATTTTCTCCCCACAGCATAGACAAATAAAACAGCTCTGACCAAGTAGCTGCCTTGCCTTGGGTCCAGAAAACAAACAAACAAACAAACAAACAAACAAAAAACACCTCTTTTATGTCATTTCATCATGGAATAAGAAGTGAGAATGAGTTAGATAAAACTTTGAGCAGAGCAACAATATTTTTATGTTTTTCTGAGTCAACTCATGGGTAAGTTTAATCCTTTGCTGGAAAGGAATTCAAAGAATGTCAGGTACCTTCTCATTTCAAATGGAATAGTCCCCAAATACCTTCTACCATCAAATCCCAATGATTTCTGGATTATCTCTCACGGCTCCTCTTCCTGTAATGGATGAAATTGATCTAGTCCACTTTCTTTACACCTGGTTTCATGAGCCTCAGCCAAGATGACTTCCCTTTCCTTAGCCAATCCTCCTACCTGCAAATTTGGCTAATGAAAAGCATAATTCCTCTCGCTTCCCCACTTCTGCTTCTCTCACTCCAAATAAGAGGCTCTGCTCTACATAGAATCACCCTCCTTTTCTGTTCATGCAAAGCCTACCTTTAAATATGTCTTTTCTTGCATGACATTTCCCAGACATGCTTCTAAACATAGTTTGCAGCTGCTCCTCTGTGTGTCCCACTCCAGTCCTGCCCAGAGGGCCTTTACCCAAACTAGGAAAACAATTGATTGGGTGAATATTTCCATGCAGAGGGGTGGGAATAGCTGTTGAAAAAACAGTCTTTTTTTTTTTTTTTTTTTTTTTTTTTTTTGAGATGGAGTCTTGCTCTGTCGCAAGGCTGGAGTGCAGTAGCATGATCTCAGCTCACTGCAACCTCCGACTCCTGACTTCAAGTGACTCTCCTGCCTTAGCTTCCCGAGTAGCTGGGACTACAGGCGCCTGTCACCACGCCTGGCTAACTTTTGTTATTTTTAGTAAAGACTAGGTTTCACCATGTTGACAAGGCTGGTTTCAAACTCCTGATCTCAGATGATCTGCCCCCTTGACCTCCCAAAGTTCTGAGGTTACAGGCATGAGCCACCACACCTGGCCAAAACCAGTCTTTTATAATAGTCAACATGTAGGTATATAGAAAGCAAAACAACAGCTACTTCATGTGGGTATTCCAAAGGCTGTTTTTGTGAGTTTGTAAAGGAGGATGTCCTTTAAGAATTTTTCACACTACACAGTACTTACTTTGTTTCTAATAAATTTTTTAGGGTGTCATACGTATCTGCAAGAAAGGTTTTTAAAAATTAATCAATTTTGGGTCCCTTGACACCCATTCATGAAACATTTTTTTTTCCAAGATAAAGAAAAGTTGGCAAAAGTAATTCGAGACGTTTGCCAAGATCACTCAAAGAATTTGGCTTAGAATCTGAGTCGCTGGAACCAAACAAAAATATTAACAAGTCAGGTGCATTTCCATTTCATCCTGGCTGGATATTTTTAAGTGCTTGCTGCTTGTTAGGGAAGAAATGGATCATAGGTCATTAACTTAAAAAAAAAAAAAAAGAATATTTATTCTTTTGAATTTTTCCTGAATGCTTTGAATGGATTTCTGTTGCATTATTGGTTGAGTATATTCTTGTCAGGATAATCCACTTTTAGTGGCTTCATTTACATTAGCTATCACTCCAGAGAGCCATAGTAACAGGCTGCTGAATTACCCAAGAGAAATTACTCTTGAAAGTAATCATTGTGAATGAATTTTCATCACTTGGTCTCATCATCTCATGCTGTTTTGTCTCTTTCCTTTTTGCCCCTGATAAAAGATAGGCATAAAGAGGGCTTTTGTTATGATCTCATTTTCTTTGGAAAACTTGGTCTTATTAATCATAGCAGCCAGCTTGTGGAGGCAACCAAAGCGTATCTCTCTCTGTCTCTCTCTCTCTCACACACACACACACGTACACAACACAGAGTTTTTGAAATGCATTTCAATTTGTGGGGAACATAAAGACTAATTTACTTTCATCTACAATATATCACACAAATTTGGTTTTCATGTAACTTCACTGGTACAAGGAATATGTTAAAGTACAGGGGCTTAAATACTGCACTGAATACTACTGTACTGAATTTGTTTTACGTTACCAACACATGCACAACAGTTGAAATTTAAAACTCTTGGACAAAAACCTAGAATAAATAATATGTTTTTTACTTACCTGTCCGTAATGTATATATACCTGGCTTTATGGAAGTGACATATTGCTCACACATCAACTCAGGGTAGGAGAATATAGAAGTGCAAAATAATATCTTAAGAGGTAATTTGCTAAATCGTATTCTGTTGTTTTGAGAAAATAAATAAATAATCAGCTTATTTATTTCAGAGTTTAGTCTCCAGATAACACTCAATTACTAAGTTTAGAAAATAGATAATATCACAAAGGCTGCTAACAGAATTGTCTGCGGCAAGTTTGTAAATAGAGGAATGAAAGGAGCATTTATTGAGCATCCTCAAAACAAGTCTGGGAGATGATTATCATAGTCCCCATTTTATAGATGAGGAAACTGAGGCACATAAAGATTGATTTCCTTGCTCAGGAGTCATGCAGCTAGTAAGTAAAGGAGAAACACAAGTTTGTCAGAAGCTGAGGCCTGGGTCTTCTTCCTTGGGAAAACTCAGAAATACTAAGTTACAGAAAACAATCACAGGCTACAATGGAACTTCTCCAGCTCTACTGTGCATATGAATCCCGGGGCCTCTTGTCAGTATATAGATTCTGATTCAGTGAGTCTGTGGTGGGACCTGAGATTCTGCCTTTTTAACAAGCCCTCAGCAGATTCTGATGCTGCTGTTCCAGGGACCAAAATGAAGTAGCAATATACTTAAGATTACAATATAAAATTTTACCTTAAACCCAAATATGTCATATCCTACTCCAATTCTGTATTTTTCTGATAGTTTCCTTTCTTCTCTTCTCTGATCTTTTTGTCACTTTTCTCTATTCCTGAAGAAGTTAGAGCAAACTACTGAAATACAGTTTTCTAGCACCCTTTAGCCAACTGCAATGAAATGTTAGGTCAAGTGTTATTTTTCCTTAGTTGGTAAAAAAAGAAATGTGATTTGTGGAATCTGTGGAATCTGGATGCTAAAAGAGAATTTAATCTCACCCTCCTTTATTTCCTTCCTCTGATATTTCTATTTCTCAGACCTCCCTCTTTTTTATTTCTTCTTCCCCCAACCTTTTAATTTTTTTGTCACACTGGTAATAATCTCTGGCCCTTTCACAAAAATATTTAAAACTCTGCATTATCACTTAACCCCAATATTTTCTCTCCTTTTATTAAATTGAGTCCTATGACCCATTTTAATTCCTTTAGCTTTTTAGTTAGATGTATGATGCTATAATTCAGGCATAGTCAAAGCTGGAGACAGCAGCATAATGCTATCATACCCGAGTTAGACTGCCTGAGTTAATAGCCTAGAGTGACTAGCAGTCTTAACTTGGGTTAGATATTTAAACTTTAGGAGCTCAGTTTCTCCTTCTGTAAAGTAGGATAATAATGGTATACATATTTGGGTTATTTGTGAAAAACAAATTTGATGAAAGTTAATTCACATAAAGGACTTAGTGTAGTGCTTTGAATGCTATCAGCTATATCATAATTAAAGATTATTATTTCACCACGGGCTATGGGGTTATTTATCTGGACAACTGAGGGTGGTGGCATGTAGCCCAGCAGTTTCCTTACATGCTGTGACCCAACACGCTGAGCCAGCTCTGTCTTAGGCATTCCCTGGAAGCAGTGGCTTATTGGTATTTTCAACTCCCAGGCCAGATCGTTTGTTAACACCTTCCTCCTCTAGTCCATACATTTCTTTTTCAGTAATAACCTTGTAATAATCAGTAACAATTATTTACTCTTGATTTTTCTTGATTTACTCTTCAGTTTTAAAACAAATACCAGTTTTAAAAGAAGAAAGCTGTAATTTCAATGATGTTACTTAGTCTTGTAAAATATTTCACATACTTAAAATTTGTGTCTAAAAGCCAAAAATATTCCAACATGACATTCACACTCTCTTTTACTGTTCAGAATTTTAAGCACTAGTAAAAACTCTAAGTGCTTCAACAGAATGACAGAAGCAAGCAATTTTGGTTCAGTTATTTTGTCTATACAATCACTGTGTTATCATTCTTGATTTTGAATCTGATTTGAAGAAGAAACATGTGGTACCCCAGAGACTAGGGCCATGAACTACCATAAGTATTTACCTGAGTCCTTAAGAGTCAGGGACTGTATACCTGGATGTTTCCCATAATAATTTTCATGTCAGATTCAATGTTTGTTAAGGAAGAGATAATAAAAATGTGCAAACTTTAAAGTATTTATATATTTGAAAGCTCAGTGGTGACCACAACAATTATTTAGAATGCAAACCAAGAAAAGGTTTTTTTTCAGGGAAGAGTATTTGACCACTAGTATGATTTAGAATTATGATGCATGGCAATAATGATACCAAACTACATTTCAATTGACTCTATTATTTTTTCAGATTCTCTACAGACAGCGCAGCCTAATATCTCTCAGACTAGCACTTCCCACAGCCCTGCACTTGGGGCCCCACTGCCTGGTAGAAATGAAGGTCAGTGTTTGAAAGTATTTAAAGAATCCTGCTAATCCCTATTTTATCCATAAACGTCATCTGTCATAAAGAAACTTTTAGCAGAAACATTTTTCACAACTTCTGAGAGATCTTGTGGGGGGTTTTGCCATAAAGTGCTCTTGTTGAGCTCTTGACACCTATAAGCTGATGTCCTGGGTGTGTCCCAAATGATGCCTCCCACCCATTCATTAGCAGGACACTATTCCAGTTCAGATGCCTATACCCCATCTCCACATATGTTTCACCAAAACCATAAATTTTGAAACAGAGTCAATATAAATGTATAACATATTGTTTTAGGGCTCTTCTGACAAAAAGAACCAATAAGATGTGTGTGTGTGTGTGTGTGTGTGTGTGTGTGCATATACAACTATGCACTACACAATGACATTTCAGTCTACAAAGGATTGCATATATGATGGTGATCCCATCAGATTATACCATATTTTTACTGTACCTTTTCTACATTTAGATATGGTTAGATACATACATACTTATCATCATGTTACAGACTACACTATGTAGCCTAGGTGTGTAGTTGTTTATGCTGTCTAGGTTTGTGTAATAACACTCTATGATGTTTGCACAATGATGAAATCACTCAACAATGCATTTCTCAGAAACATATCTCCATTGTTAAGCAATGCATTACTGGATATGTAAATTAAATGGAAATTGGCTCACACAATTATGGAGGCCAAGAAGTCCCATGATCTGCCATCTGCAAGCTGGAGAACCAGGAAAGCTGGCAGTGTAATTCAGTCCAAGTCCAAAGAACTGAGAGCCAGGGAAGCCAAAGGGGTAAATCCTGGTTTAAGTCTGAAGGCCCACTAACCAGGAGCACTAATATCCAAGGGCAGGAGAAGATGATATGCTAGACCAAGAAGAGAAGAAGCAAATTTTCCTTTCCTCTACCTTTTTGTTTTATTCAGGCCTTCAACAGATTGGCTGATGACTGCCCTTATTGGTGAGAGCCACCTACTTTACTAAGTTCACCAATTCAAATGCTTATCTCTTCTCAAAACACTCTTATAGACATACCCAGAATAATGTTTTACCAGGTACCTGGTCATCCTTTAACCTAGCCAGGTTGATACATAAATTTAATTATCGTACATATAGTCTTACCCATTAGTGACCTTTTCATTCTTTATGGTATTAGCAGTGAAGATTTGTAGATGGTCTACTTGGTTTTATAGGTTTTGATCAGCACTCAGAAGCTCAGTTTGATCACCCTAGCTTGGCGTGAGCTGAAAGTGCTGAGACTGTGAGTTCTTTGGGTCTTATTTCTAGAAACCAGGAAATGAGAGAGATAGTGACTTGGTTTCCCTTTTGTTTCCCTTTTGTTCTCTTCTCAGTGGCCTTGCTAACAAGTTTACCTCCAAACTAGGAGATTTCAGAAGGAAAACCAAGAGCCATCTCTGCATATGTGAGAGTGGGCAAACGAAATGTGCCAAGGAGAAGAAAGAAGACACACTTGGGCAATGATTATGGGAAGAAGGAAGCACAGGAGAAAATGTAAGACATGTACAGGTGAGAGAGAGATCAGGAGAAAGATGGGAAATGTGGGAGAGCAGCAGGAATCATAACAATAATAATGCCAATTTGGAAACAAGAACCAGTGCATAAGGCATACCAATAACGCCAATGACGTGCCAAGGATGGAAAGCCACCCTATCAGGAGAAAGTAAAGCCATAGCAGATGTTTCATGAGACAGCTTAACACAATGACTGACCAAGACAGCAGGACAAGTGAGGCATGGAGAAATGACCCAGACCTGGACCTTTCTGGCCTCTGAATTTGGTTCACACCTCTTGTCAGAAGGAGTAGTGACCAAAGGAAACTCTCTTTGCTTTAATTATAGAAACAGGAATATACCTGATTTTGCATTTAACTGTGTATATTTAATATCTGAATATTTCTATACCCAAAAGCATAATGTATTAGGGTCAATCATTTGAAATTGCCAATATGCACTCATTTTACCTATAAAAACTATAATTTTGCATGGTTCAAACTAATAGATATGGAGATATTCTCAAGCAAACTTTTTTTTTCTTTTATCTTGAAGCCCATATGGAAGATCCAAAGAGAACTTGACTAAGCTTCCTACATTCTCCTGGAGTTTGTGGTTTATTGCCATCTGGGGAACTGACAACCCCTGAGGTGTTCACTCTGCTCATCTTCCAGGTGAGAGAAGAAGAAGGGGAGAAGAAAAGAGAAGTTCTAGAATTTCACAGGCTGAGGGAGATGGTAGGAACTGTCTATGTTGGTTTCTGTGTATTGGTTTGCTTTTTATTTTGAACTCGTTTGACTTCAGGTTCCAGATTTGTTTTTCTCTTTGTAAACTAGACTTTGACATTATTAGCAGTCCCATCTGTTTGCTTTTCTTAAATAAAATGTAAATTGGTTTTTGTTTTAAATTTCAGGTGCTTTTAAGTTTGACTCTGCTATTCATTTCCTAAGGTAGTTTGGGCATGCTAGTGCTGGGAAGAACAGATAAATCTTGCTTTACAGAATCTTTTTGTTCAAATGAATGTACATTTCTAGTGTTCGAAAATATCAGTTTTAATAGGTTTGATTTTCCTGTCTATAATCCATGTTTTCGCCTTTATTCCTTCATTCTTTCCTATCCCATGGGCCCACATTTATGCTCTGATCAAGTTTCTTTTCATATCTTTCCCCCTCACAACACACACAGGAAATCTAATACAAGCCACTATCTGTTTCTTTCTCAAAGGAAAAGAAAAGGATTCCTGTGGGATCATACTGATTCCTGTGGGCCCCTTGCATAAAAGATTGTAGTGCATTAGATAATGACCCTCCATTGGCCAATCAATCATTATTGAGTGACTAGTTTGTGTGGAATACTGTTCATATAATATCTTGAGTAATGATGGGAACAGATTTCGTGAGAGACATTGAAATACTCACGGACATAGACTATCTTGGCAATTGTGCTCTTGAGATTCTTTTATAATGGACACATATTTGGAACAGAAAAAAGCTGGAAACTTTCACAAAGGTTTGATCCAATGGCTCTTTAAACATGAATCTAACCATTGTGAAGTTTGGCATCTACTTTGTGCCCCCAGCAGTGCCAACCCGTGTAAGGTATGCAGGTAACAGACAGATGATTGTACTGGGAGTGGTGAAAGTCCTGCCTTAACAAATGTTCTCTGTTTTCTCTGCCTCTGTCATACTATAAAAATGTTTTCTTCTCTGTGATTATTTTAAAGATACCTTTATTCCAGGTAGTATTTTATCCCCTGGGAGATAGATCTTCTTATCTAACCACACATTAGAAAGAGCAGCTGATCTTCAGCCTGGGTGAAACAGCAAGACCCCATCTCTCACTCTCTCTCTCTCTCTATATATATATGTGTGTGTGTGTGTATATATATGTGTATATATATATATATATATAAAAGATTAGGAAGGCATGGTGGTGCGCACCTGTAGTCCCAGCTACTCAGGAGGCTGAGGCAAGAGGATCGCTTGGGTCCAGGAGTTCGAGGCTTCAGCAAGCTATGAGCGTGCCACTGCACTCCAGTCTGGGTGACAGAGACAGATCCTGCCTCTAAAAAAAAAAGGAGGAGAAGAAAGAGCAGCCTATCCTATCTTCACATGGCAGGAAACAAGGTCATGAGCAGTGTTCACACAGGACTGTTTTATTTTGACATAATGGAAGTGGCATGGGAAAATGTGAAAAGAAAGGTCACCCTGAATAGCTCTAGGGAAGAAAAAGAATGTTGGGCATTTCAACAAACAGCATTACAGAAAAGAAGAAGCAGATGCCAAAGAGGGGAACTGAAGAAACGTCAGTGATAAAATCACCGTTGCTGCAAATTAGTATTTGCCCAACCTGACTAGAGAAGTTCCAGTGAGCAGTGGAAGAGCTTGGCGTGGAGCCTGGGAAAGTTTGATCAGCCATCTAGATGGGCAGACGTAGGGTGACCAGTTCATCCAGGTTTGCATGCAGCACTAATTCAGTTTTTATTTTATTTTTACATTTATTATCTTTTTAATTTATTTGTTAACTGAGGGAATAAAGGAAGAAAACATAGATTATAGAGAGGAAAATCAAACCTATTAAAACCGATAATTTTCGAATACTAAAAATGTACATCATCTCATACATCATCATTTTTTTCGTGTGTTAGGAACATTCAATATCCTCCTTCTAGCTATTTGAGACTAATTAATGTGTCACTATTAACTATAGTCATCCTATAGTGCTACAGGATGCTGGAATTAATTTCCTCCCTCTAATTGTAGTCTTGTTTATGTATCTGTTAACAAATCTTTCCCTCTCCCTTCCTTCTCCCTGCCTTTTCTAGTCTCCGATATCCTCTGTTCTACTTTTTACTTCGATGAGATCAACTTTTTCTAGCTTCCGCATATGAATGAGAATATGTGGGGTTTAACTTGCTGTTCCTGGCTAATTTCACTTAATATTAATGTCCTCCAGTCCCATCTATGTTGCCGTGAATCACAGGATTTTATTCTTTTTTTAAGGAAGGCCTATTTTTAATGTGTTTTTAGAGACCGAGTCTTATGTTGCCCAGGCTGGTCTCAAACTTCCGACCTCAAGAGATCCTCCCACCTCAGCCTCCCATGGAGCTGGGATGACAGGCACACACCACTGCTTTGGCTAATTCTTTTTTATAGCTGGTAAGTATTTCATGGTGTACATATGCCACATTTTCTTTGTCCATTCATCTAATCACCTAGGTTGAGTCTGTATCTTGGCTATTGAGAATAGTGCTGCAATAAACATGGGAGTACAGATTCTCTTTTATTACTGGTTTCTTTTCCTTTAGGTAAATTCCCAGTGGTTGGGTTGTTGAATCATATGGTAGTTCTACTTGTTTTCCATATGGTTATATTATTTCCTGGTGTTGACACCAAATATTCCACATTTCAGAAATATCCTCAGTCCTAGGCTCACTGGGGTGGTTCATCACTCTAGCTCATACCCCCCAGATACTGAGAATACCATCATCTTATTCTAACCTGCATAAGGTTATCATTATTATGGGTTAGGTCATATAGTGTGTACATTAAGGTTCTTTGGAGAAACAGAACCAAAAGGAAAGCTATAGATATATAAGCACATATTTTTTATGGGAATTGACTTATATGATTATGAAGGCAGAAGGTTTCATGATTTGCTGTCCCTACTCTGGAGAACTAGGGAAGCTGGTGGTGTATTTTAGCCTGAGTCTTAAGGCCCGAGAACCAAGGAAGCTGATGGTGCAACTTAGCAATCTGGGGCTAAAGACCTGAAACCAGAGGTGGCCACTGGTGTCAATCCTAGAGACCAAAGGCCCAAGAATCCAAATCTCTCATGTCTGACGGCAGGAAAGGATGGATGTCCCAGCTTAAGAAAAGAAAAGGAATTCACCCTTCTGCCTTTTTTGTTCTATCCAGGCACTCAACAGATTAAACAATGTGCACCCACATTGGTGAGGACCATCTGCTTTACCCAGTGTACTGACTCAAGTGTTGCTCTCTTCCAAAACCACCCTCACAGATGCACCCAGAAATAGTGCTTTACAAGCTATCTGGGTGTCCCATAGATCGGTTGGGTCGACACATAAAGTTAGCCATCACAGTGTGGTTCAAATTCCTATCTTTTATTTCTTCCTGCATTTCCCTGAGTGTCTGGACCATCCTCATAAGAGGTTATACTGTCTTTTGTCTTTCAGTAGCTTCAGCCTTTCCTTCCTGACCCTCCCATCTCCTTGTCATTGTTTTCATTTTTAATTTTAGAAACTGATTCATTCTAGGAACATCACTTCCTAAAGTTGTTGTTTGGCACTATGTGAGAAGATTCTCTGAGGGCTGTAATAGGGGTTGTGAAGCTGAGAGATTTCAGACGTGTCATTCTCACCAGAATTCAACAGTGGCTATCTATTTCCACATGGAGATAACTGCAAAGTGTGGTAGTGACTTCAGGAATGTCCGGCCGTTGGTCCTATGAGATAAGCACTTACTGATTTTTTCACGGAAGGCCTGGCATATTCCAAAAGGCACCACACATATAAAATACATGTGTGCCCTGGTCCTGACCAGCCTTTGTTTGGTCTATAGTTTATGAAAATATATTAAACCATGGTTATGTTATACATCCTATATAATGGTGATGATCTGTGGCAATACCACAAAGTCATTTATGAAATTCATAATGATTTATGTAATCCATAAATTATGCTATAAAATCCATAAATATTTGAGAGTATTGTCAAAAAGTTTTAGAACCAGATAAAATAATTCACCAAGAAAGCCATCTAAGTGAGGCTGGATTCAGTGACTCACACCTGTAATACCCAGCACTTTGGGAGGCCAAGGTGAGAGGATCACTTGAGGCCAGGGGCCAGGGGTTTGATGCTAGCCTGGGTAACATAGCAAAACCCTGTCTCAAAAAAGAAAGAAGAAAAGAAAAATCTCATCTAGGTAAAATCAAGCACATTGTATTGACTGAAGATATTTGTATCAAAGTTTCATCCCATGATAATTCTTTGTTACAGAATCATCAAGTACTAATGTCCTTAGCAAGGAAAACAATGAGAACGTGCATAAATTAGGATTTTTTTCATAAGTCAACTTTTCATTAACCTTATTAACAGTGGAGAGAAGATGCATTGTTTTGTTTTGTTATAAGCTGAATCATAGTTAAAACAAAAGTTGTCAAAATGTGGTACAAAACACATTTAGTTAAAAATGCATGCAGTGTTTAGAAACACATTTACTACTGAAAGTAGATAATCAAAACATAAAAAAATTAATATGAAGATATTAGATTAGAAACATCTAATGCCAGAAGGTTCTGATGTATCAAAATATTATTGGGGTTTCTTAGCAGATCACTGTTTTATTCAAACATTGGAATAGTAAGAATCTTAATAACTAAAAGTTTCTGCTCTCTGTACCAAGTTTTTGAGATAACAGCTCATTTAAATCATCCAGCAATCATATGAGGTAGATACTACTATAATTCCCTCACATTCACATCTAGAAATGTGGGTGGTACATATAAGGGTATATATTATGTGACTGGCATACAAAAACACATCTAATAATTAACTAATGATAACATTTTATGATTAATGGTATTATTACTCTCTCAGTGACTTTCCAAAATGAGACAGAACCCTGCTCTCATTTTTAGCCAGATACACTAATTTTCTGCTTTATTTTGTATTCTGTAATATATGAATTTCTGAATGCTGGAGGAAATTTATCTTAATAAAGCTCATTAGAAACCTGAATGTGTTGAGAAATCAATTTAAATCTTCCTGTGCTAATACAGATACTTCGAAATTTTTAGGGACCCCAAGGAAACAAAATAATCTGTTCATGATCTTTACACACTTTTTATAGAGTGACCACAATCAGAATCCAGCAGAGACTGGGGAAAAGTCCATTTCTATTCATGCTCTCCTGCTAGAAATGTCTTTCCTGGTAAAGTTCATGAAAAAGTAGATGCTGAGTTGCCTGAATATCTCTGTAAGTATATCATCTAGGAGGTTTACATAAAGACGAGATACACAGCTCTAAAGAGAGCTTAAGAGTAGACGTAGTGGAGAAACTGGTTAAGGTCAGAGAGTGTTGGCAGAGAGAATGTTTCCTCTTGTGGCTTGGAAAGTAGAGCAAGTATTTTGAAACCAGAATTGTGACAAATATTTCACAGCATGGAATAGGTTTCTCTTTAGGAAAAAGAGCTGATGTAAATGTTTACCGGCTATTTTTTTCCAAACATGTTTTTACTGTCATGAAAACTTGAATTTCCAAATTTGAATTTCTGCACATACCAATGAGGGCTAAAGTGTACCTTATTCATCATGGCCTGTTAGAAACTGCCGCCTCTAGTTATATTACCTTCCCTGGGGCAAAATCCACTGCTCACCTGCCTCTCTTCTTCCTTGTTCTTTCTGCCAACCTGTTTTTCCTCATTTCTTTTCTTCCTTCTCTCCTTTTTTTCCATCTCTTTGAACCTCATCCTTTCCCCAGTAACAAGCCAATTCCCCCATCTCATGTTCCCAGACCATTCCAGCCCACAGTAATTTCTCCTTTTCCTGACTCATCATATTACCTAATGTCTTTGCCAAAGACTTTAGCTCATGGATTTTCTAGCTCATAATGTTGTTGAATTGTATTTTGTGTATAAGTCCAGTTCTCTCAACTAGATCCTAAAAGTCTGAGACCCAGGAAGAGAGCATATGTCACTTTTACACTTCCAACAGGACATATATTCCAATAGTGTTCAATAAATACATGCTATTTTGAATTATATTCATTTCCCCCTCCCCAGTTTTCCCAGGCAAGTGTATTTCTTTCGTTATTTTGCCCAGCCATGCTAATTTTTATCCGTAATATCTGTGACAGGCTAAGGGGAAAAAGAGACAGCCATCACAAACAGGTCATTCATTTGTGGAAGGCAAAGTGTTAAGAAATAGTATTAACTCTACTAAAGAATAAGACATTAAGTAATAAACCAAATTTAGTCTGAAAATTTATTCAATGTTGACACAAGAAAAGTGAGGACAGTTATATTTCAACAAATGTTGACAAATTGGATGGTAATAGAAATTAGTTAGCAGATCCCATATACTAACTAGAGAAGCTAGTTGACAGTCAATATAAATTTCAACCCTAAAGAGTAGACACTTGAGGCTCATGCCTATAATCCCAGCAATTTGGGAGGGTAACGTCGGGGGAACACCCAGGAGTTCGAGACCAGCCCGGGCAACCTGGCAAAATCTCGTCTCTACAAAACACGAAAAATTAGCCTGGCATGATGGTACACACCTGTAGTCCAAGCTACTTGGGAGGCTGAGACGGGAGAATCGCTTGAGCCCAGGGAGGTCGAGGCTGTAGTGAGCTGTGATGGTGTCACTACACTCCAGCCTGGGCAACAGAGTAAGACCCTGTCTCAAAAAAAAAAAAAAAAAAAAAAAAAAAGAAAGAAAAAAAAAAAAAAAAAAAAAAAAGAAAAGAAAAAAGAAAAGAGAAAGAAACCAGTGAAACAGTGGAGCCACTTGAAATATGGCTATGTCAAAAAAGTCAATTTATTAAAAATACCTTCCTTAATTAGGTTATTGCTCATGTTTGAAATAAAGAATTCATAAATGATTGTTAGACATCGTGTGCTGACATTAGACATGTTGAGTATGAGCTGTAGGATTTCTACATTTATTGTCAAATAATACTTTTTAATAACAATAAAACTTTACCATAGGAGAGTAAGGTCCCACAGAGAGTGATAAACACCAAAGGACAAATAATCAGCAGGCTTTAGGGGATCCCACTGAGTGAGTGCAAGATCTTAGTAGAAAACAGGTATTTGATAAATAGTTGAAACACGAAGACATGCTTGTTCAGACGTTCATTCCCCAGTGTCATGAAAAGAGCATAAGCCAAGAAGTAGAAGATCTGTAATTCAAATTCATTTCTCCACTTTCTGGCTGTAAGAACTTGGACGAGATACCTAATGCATTTGAATATTCATTTCCTCATCTGCAAAATAGATGCAACAATTTTCAATGGCTTTTGAAAGCAAATGAGAAAAGCTGTAAGTGCTTGGCAAAGAAAATTGCAGGTGCTTTTGAATGATGCCATTCATACCTCAGTTTCCCCATATTGCACAGGATAGGAATGACATGGCCATATAGAAAAAGAATCACTGAAATTTACAATGTGAGAACCAGAGACCCAAAGATATGACTTCAGGGGTAAGAATCAAGCGATGAACTAATCTGAAAACCTGTGCTTCTCTTTGGGTGTCTGACTTCGAGACAACTAACATCAGGACTTTCCTCTATTAAAAAAAAAAGACACAATTAATACATATTTATTATAACAAAGGCCCATGATGAGGCAGGCTGAGGGCCACTCATAGCCTAGGTGTACTCATCTGTGGGAGTGCATGGTGAAAAACACTGTACACAGTGTTTTTCAGTGGGCAGTGGTGGGACAGAATCATCACCAGACCAGGATTTCTAGCTATATAGCAACTGGCCGGTGCAACTCTGAAGTCGAGGCTTGTCCTAAAGTGGTGCAAGAGAAGAGGCTAGAACCCTGAGAGATGATATCTCACCACCATTTACCTATTCTGTAGCACTTAAGAGGACCAGGCACTGTGCTTTACATGCATTATCTCATGTAATCCTCCCAGGAACCCTATGAAGTAGGTATTGCTAGCATCTTCCATTTACAGATGAGTAAACTGAGGCACAGAGAGGTTATGTAATTTATCCTAAGCCACATGCCTAGAAACGTTCCAATAAGAGTAGAGTCCAGGCCATCTGAATTCAAAGCCTGCTCTCTTAACCCTTCTGAAAGCAAATCATATTCAAGAACATCAAGGGAGGTACCTCAAGGATCTGGGCCTGGGAGATGGATGTGTGAAGGGGAAGGCAGTTTATTCAGACAGCCCTGTGTGATTTCATCCATCTGGTATGCTGCCTAAATGGCATGGAACCTGCTCCCTGACGGATGCTGGGTGAGGACATCTGGCGATAAGAATGGCTGTACGTGCTGTGTGTCCCAGTGACAAGGTTGGTTGCCTATGTCCAGGACCGGGGTCTGCTCTCCCAACTTGACCCAGATAAGTGCCAGACACAGGAGCACAGGTGCAAGATCAACTGATCTGTTTCTTGGGTGGAATTTTCCTGCTTAAAAAAAAAATAAAAAGATGCAGGAAAACAACAGTTTCCTATGACCTCACTCTGCTTAAAATTCCTGGATACGTCTCTTATTTCCTCTCTGCTTCCAGATTTTTTTCTTACTTTATTTTAGACTAAATTCAGTTTCTTTAAAAGGAAGCAGGAATCAACTTCATAAATAAGGAGTGTTGATTTTTTTTTTTTCCTGAACGATTTGAATGACAAAGCTAAAGCACCCTTTTCGGTTGATCTCTACTAACTGCCTGAGTTTTTGCCCAGATGGTCAACTTTGCTCCACAAGGTGCTTCATGGACTTTCTGCATTAGAATCAATGGATGCATTAATTAAATTCATGCCAGGCATGGTGGTTCATGCCTGTAATCTCAACAGTTTTGGAGCCAGGAGGTTGAGACCAGCCTAGGCAACAAAGGGAGACCCTGTCTCTACTAAACATTTTTTTAAAAAAAGTCAGGGTGTGCTGACATGCACCTCTAGTCCCAGATACTCAAGAGGCTGAAATGGGAGAATAATTTGAGTCCAGGAGTTTGAGGCTGCCGTGAGTTATGATCATACCACTGCACTCCACCTTGGGCAACAAAGCCAGGCCCCATCTGTAAAAAAAAATTATAATCATTCATTCATCAAAACTGTTTACCGAGCACCTATTATATTAAATGTTGATTTGTGGGGCCTTTCCCCACACCTTCTGAAACAATGTCTCTGGCAGTGGATGTCTTAGTATGTTTTGTGCTGCTATAACAGACCACTTGAGACTGTGTAATTTATAAGGAACAGAAATTTATTTCTCACAGTTCTGGAGTCTGGGAAGTCAAAGATCAAGGGCCCTAGCAGGTCTTGTCTGGGGAAGGCTGATCTCTGCTTCCAAGATGGCGTTTCGATGCTGTATCCTCCAGAGAGGAGGAACACTGTGTTCCCACATGGAAAAAGAGCTGTAAATAGCAAACTCACTCTCGCAACCCCGTTAGATAGGGCCTTAACCTGTGCATGAGGGAGGAGTCCTCATGACCTAATCACATCCCAGAAGCCCTACTTTCTAATATCATTACCTTGATGATATTTAGAAGAGGACGCCACACTCAAACCATAGCGGTGGGCCTAGGAATCTTCATTTTTAGCAAATTCCCAGATAATTTTTATGTACTCAAAAGTTTGCAGACCACTGACCTGTATTATGAACTCTTCAAATACAGAGCATGGGATTTTTTGGAACTTCGTAGCCCATAACAAAGTGCCTTACATCATGGTGTTGATGTGGAGTTGGTTAATGATTTAATGAAGAAAGGAATTTCCCAACTTACTGTTCAGAGTGACTTAGGAAGAGCAAACCCATCACTTACTGTCTTTCATCTTTTCATACTTTTTAATTGTTTGGTCTTGAGCCTAGCTGCTCAGACACCTGTAAGTTAAGGATCTACTTATTTCAGACATTGGCTGTGGATGTTCTAACTGGAAAGTAAAGTAAAAGAGAGCTATTGCTGTCATCTTCTCAGCACCCATGCACTCTTCTTTTAGGAGTGGCACCTTGATTTCCCTTAGAGGACTGACTTCTGCTTACGGAAGGCCAGCTTGGTGGACTTATCAGTGAAAGGGTGAGTGTGGTAGGTAGCACAGTCCCCAAAGGATGTCCATGCCCTGATCCCTGGACCCTGTGAATATGTTACATTGTATGGCAAAAAGGGCTTTGCAGATGTAATTACAAACCTTAAGACAGGGAGATTAGGACGGTTGTGGTGGCTCACACCTGTAATCCCAGTACTTTGGGAGGCTGAGGTGGGTGGATCACTTGAGATCAGGAGTTTCAGACTGGCCTGGGCAACATGGTAAAACCCTGTCCTTACTAAAAATACATAAATTAGCTGGGCGTGGTGGCAGATGCCTGTACTTGCAGCTATTTGGGAGGCTGAGGCAGGAGAATTGCTTGAACCTGGGAGGCAAAGGTTGCACTAAGTTGAGATTGCACCACTGTACACCAGTGACAGAGTGAGGCTGTTTCAAATAAAAACAAAAACAAAAAACAAAATACAAAGATAGGGAGATTATTCTGGATAACTTGGTGGGTGCAACATAATGATATGAGCCCTTAAAAGTAGAGAACATTGTCTTGCTGGAGTCAGAGTGGTACAGCAGAAGGAAAAGTCAGAGAGACCCAATGTATGAGAGGGATTCATTCACCAGTGCTGGAGAGGATTACAGGTAATGAGTGAGAAAGGATGTTGGCAGTCTCTAGGAGCAAAACCTGGTTCTTGGCTGACAACCAGCAAGGCAGTGGGAACTTCAGTCCTAGAATCACAAGAAACTGGATTTGGCCAACAACCTGAATGATGTTGGAAGAACATTCTTCTCCAGAGACTCCAGTACAGAGCCCAGCCCTACTGGCAACTTGATTTTGGCCATATGAGCCCCTAACAGAGGACCCAGTTGAGTTCATTCAGCCTTTAACCCACAGAAGTTTTGAAGTAGTAAATTTGGGCTGTTTTATGCCATTAAGTTAGTCACAGTTTGTCACAGCAGCAACAGAATACTAATACAGTCAAGAGCTGGCCAGTCAGATGTTCTTTTCCAGGAACTGGAATATTGAGCTATGTGATACAGGGAACAAGACATTTTGAAGATGGTCCATTCCAATAGTAGCATCTTGAAGACATGGTATCCACATGCTCTGGTCCCTCTTCTTTCAGAAGCCTGGTCATTCACCTTTCTCTGAGTTACCTCTCAACTTTTTTGTCATTATTGTTTTAGCTCACTAGAGTCAAATTGCCTTCCCTATGACAAATAACCCTACCTGGTACAAAGGTAGATAAGTAGTGGAGCTCAGAGCTGCCGTGATGCTCTGGGAGACGTGGTGCAGACATCTCCCATGTTTACACATACTTCTCAAGAAGCTAAGCAAGATTGTGACCTGCCAGCTCAGTTGTAACTTCACTAGACAAGTGACATTGTCTAAAGGTCTTTAGGGCCAGGCTGAGATTCAGCCATGCACATTCCTCCTAATTTAACTGTAGCTGGGTTGCCTATTCAGTTAGAGGAGAACTTATTAAAGAATAGTCTCTAAGGAGAAAGAGGAACTGTTCCCTCAATGCATTGATTTTTACATGTGATAGCAAACATGTTTTTATGTGTGTCTAGGAATATATTGGGGGTTATAAGTTTTTTTTAAATTAGGATATTCTCAAAATCTGCTTTGCTTCTTGATCCAAAAGTCAAAGAATGTCAAGATTGAGTAGACATTAAACAATAATGAGTTTAATCTCTCATCAAGTACTTAAATTCTGCCCTCTGTATTCATCATAACAGGGTGACTGCTTTAACAAAAACTTCACAATTTTATTGGCTTCACCTCAATGAAGTTTGTTTTTCACTCATGTCTTATTTCATTGCAGATTAGCAGGAAGAGGCTGTGCCTTTCAGGGATTCAAGTTCCTTCCATCTTGTGGCTCTCCCTTCTTCTAGATAATCAAGATATTCCCCTTTCAGCCAGCAGATGGGGCAAGGGGGTGAGGCTCACACAAAGGGTTGGTAGGGCGGAAGGGGCAGTTAAAGGGCAGCCTGGATTTGGCAGGTAGCATTGTCACTCACATTTTACCAGCCAAAACTCAGTCACCAGCCCATACCTAACAGCAAGGAGACCAGCACGTGCAGGCGAAGTGTACAACCAGGAAAAAGAGGAGAACATAGATAGTGGAGAAAACTAGCTATCTCTTTTTAGCCTTCCAAGTCGTTATATGACCTCCCCTAACATTTTTCTAGTGACAGGGAATTCACTACTTTTTTGAGTAAGATAATATATTTCACCTTTAAACATCCTGGGCAGTTAGAGAGTTTTTCTTTTGTTGAGTTGAAATATATTTTGCTGCATTGTCAAGATATCCTAATACTTAAGACATGGGCTCTAGAGCCAGACTGCTTGAGTTTGTATCCAAACTCTGTCAACTTGGGACAATTGTTTCTCAGAGTCTGTTTCCTCATAAATCAATGCATGTATTGCATGGCTTGTACCTGACATGTAATACCTTCTTAACAAACATTAGTGGTTAATGTACCATATATTGGTGCTTGTTTTAACTGTTGTATTCATAGAGATATATCCTTGTCCTTGGATATTTAAAGGTATCTCTGCTCTTATTCTAAGTATCTTCCAGAATCTTCAGCTGTTCCTCAAGTGATCTCATTTAGCGTCCCTTTCCAATTCTGGTCACTATTCTCAGACTAAGGTCCAGTATGTCTATAGCCCTTTGAAAAATGTGGTATTCTTACCAGATTACAAGATTCTTCTTCTTTGTTTATTTATTTTTTGAGATGGAGTCCTGCTCTCTCACCCAGGCTGGAGTGCAGTGGCACGATCTCAGCTCACTGCAAGCTCCGCCTCCTGGGATCACACCATTCTCCTGCCTCAGGCTCCCAAGTAGCTGGGACTACAGGTGCCCGCCATCATGCCCGGCTAATTTTCTGTATTTTTAGTAGAGATGGGGTTTCACCATGTTAGCCAGGATGGTTTTCATCTCCTGACCTCATGATCCACCTGCCTCGGCCTCCCAAAGTGCTGGGATTACAGGCGTAAGCCAACGCGCCCGGCCTACAAGATTCTGATATGCTCTGACCAGGGCAGAAAGCAGGAGAATTACAACATCCTTATTTTCAGCAGCTGCACATCTGTCTATGCAGCCTAAGATCACATTAGCTTTTTTCACTCACCGCTTCACCCAGTTAATATACATTGATCTTACTCTCTACAAAAATTTTTAAAATTTTATATAAATGTAATAGTTAAGCCAAATTTCTTGCACTGCTATAAGGTTTTATATTTCAAGAGAAGATTGTTATACTTATGCCTATATACTTTTAGTGTATTCTATTTGATCTTGTATTTTCAATCTAAATGGAAGTTACTACATTCTCGAAGCCCTCCCACTACTTAACGGTGGCTAATACAGTTTCTTAGAACACAAGGAGAGTAATCAAGACTCATTTGTTAGTGTAAATGTCTTTTCCCTGGCATTATAAATGACTAATGTCAGGGAAATTTACTAAGCTGATGTTTAGGGTTTTTTTTTTTTTTTTTCTATTTTTGAAGTTATTAAAAAAACACAAAAAACACACATACACCAGCACTTATTCTTGGGGTGAAGACTAGCACAACTGTTTCATTGTGAATTCCTTTAGCCTTTTCTCCTTTTGGACGGGGAGTTTCACTGTGCGTGATGCCACATTATGTGGGGCTGAGAAGGACAAGACAGGAGACCAAAGATAAGGCAAAAGAAGTGAGTGGATACCACAGATAATACGTCAGGCAGGTTTAAAATTCTTATTGAAGAAAACTAACCTAGCAGTGGCTGAACTAGGTGGCCCTGGAGGCTCCTTACAAACCTATGATTCTCATAGTCTATCTCATAAATAAGCAGATTCCAGCCCCAGAAGCCTCAATGTACCAACCTAGGAAATGGTAGCATTCTTTTTTGAAATATTCGTTCTGAGTACTCTCTCTTCAGATCAAGAATGATGCTCTTTCTTCTTAATAGCTACTCCGTCATCACTACTCCCCCAGTCACTATCTTTGTGACTACGAAAGCCTGACTCTAAAGCCTAATCCTTAAGCTCCCTGGTCTTATTTACAAAGTCAGTCTTTGGTATGATTTGTTTGAGACAGATGCATGGGCCTTTTATGTAGTAATAGCAACAATGATAGTAGCAATACTAACAGTTAATATTAATTGAGCGCATACTATACATGTCAGGAACATACTGTGGCATAGGTACTATATTACTAACTACCACATGTTACTGAAGAGTAAACTGAGGCACAGAACATTACATAGTGCCAGAGGCAGATAAATAGGCACTCCTAACTATAGAATATGAATTACCATTCACACATAGGCATAGTTCCTGCCATTTACCACCCTCAGGCTGCCGACTTAGCTACCAAACTGCCAAAGGTTTACACAGATGTAAATCTCTGGCTACATGAATCCCATAACTTTTTGTGCCTACTTTTCACTAATTCACCTGACTTTGACATATCATGCTTCCATAAATGTCTTTTAACTCAGTGGTTAATAAGAAGCTAAAATGGTATTTTGATATAATTACAAAGTAATCAGCATAAAGTTTTGGGCAACAATTGAATTAATGGTATCTCAAAGAACAAAAGGACAGAACATGTTGCATTTTAACATGGTGCATTCAAAAAATGCTTACAGGATCAAGACCATTAATCCCTTTAGTTCACTTGGACTGAGGGTGGGGAAATCCCAAGAAACAGCAATTCACCTTCTTGAACAGCCCACATGCTCAGATGATTTCTGAGAAATGAACTTAACTTTTAGAGGTTTCATGATCAGCTGCTGGATGACATCCGGCACCAACCTAACCACTAATCTCAGATCTCATAGCAACACAGATCTCCTGGAACTGAAAACAGTCCTGCCTCAAGCTCTTTTCACTTCTTATCACTTCAGCAAGAGCATGTGAAGGAAAGGTGTCTGTCAGCCAACAGCTGCTAATTTTCAGAGAAATGAATAGATGTGTGGCTGCTTCCATTTAATCAGTCACCATCTATCTCAGCAGTATTAATGCTTCCATTTGACCAGCCACCTCTATCTACACATATTTCTTTTTTATCTGAGAGTCTACTGGACTCTTTCAAATTCATCTGGACATGTGATATTTTTACAGGACTCAACATTGAACAAAATCGTCTGTAATCCCAACCTTTCACCACTTTATTTTATTTCTCAACATTTCCCTTTAATAGAAACACATTGGAAGCTAATCCCCAAGACTTTGAGAGAAGTCACACAAGAAAGTCTGACTTTGCTGGAAGATCTTTAACCTGCCTCAAGCCTTGGATGTCATCTGATCACTGCTCCTGATCTCTTTATCCTTGGACTGCAGTTACAGACTCGGCTGCTATACAGTGAATTACTCTTGAATAAGGGCATCGTTCCACTGTGATAACCTTGCTTCTATCCATGACAGCTAGGGGACCTGCAGCCTGAGAGTACTTTGCTTGATAGCAGATGTAATGTAGTTTTGACTAAAATTCTATTGAAGAAAACTCTCTGAGCTTGCTCCCAAACAATTTATGTCAGCAGAAGAAATAAATAAAGAAACCATAATAGAGTATATTGTTTGAATTTGTTGCAGCGGGGTATATTGTTTTATGATGAAAAAACAAGTAACAATTTTTAGTTGTACACTTCTAGGTCACCTAAATGGTTGGTTCCGGCACAAAATTTCACATAAGAAAATGTGAAAACTCCTTCTCTAACTTCTGCCAAGCCTCTCCTGTGTGGTTAACTGCTGCTTTCATGTCCCCTGTCATTGAGAGGACTTTGGTAGTCATCTTTCATCACTGTAATTCCCATATGTACTTGCCTTAAGTTAAAAACAACCAAGGATGCATTCTCCTTTGCTTTGTCAGAGGTGATGCCCGGAGTTCATAAACTGAATTTAAATTATACCAAAAGAGATCTTCAAACTGTGAAGAAAGCCTAGCATACGAAAGTTTGCTCATAAAGACCAAGTAAAGCTACTGTATTGCAGAGGAACCAACAGTTTAGTAGAATCCAATTCAATTTGCAAGTGATCATTGATTATTTTCTGGGTTTATTATATCATTAATGTCTATAAAAAAGTCATGTATTTCAGTTGAAAGGAATCAATTCTACCTTTAAGTCAAATTTGAAGAAGAGGAAGGGGAAAAAAAGAAGAGGAAGAGAAGGAGGAAAAAGAAGAAAAACAAGAAGAACATGAAGAAGAAGGAGGGGAGAGGTGAGGAGAAGAAAAGAGGTAGTGGAAAAATAAGGAGAAGAAGAGAAGGGAGAGGGATAACAATGATACCATCTGTTAAGAAATAAAAAAGTGGATCTGTTAGTCCTCCCTCCACCTCAGGCACCCAATCTTAGGTGTTGCTAGACAGAGGAATATAGGACAGCAAGACCCTTCTAATTTCCCATCCCAGTAATACACCCAAGTGCCATCTCTCCCTGAAGTGCAGAAGGGGGCTAACATTCACTGGACTCCTCTTACAGTCATTTACTTTCTTTGGTACTTTACATGGCTTAGATGTATAGTTCCATGTAATTCTCAAACAAAAATATAAGGTAGACAATGCTATTTTCATATTTATAGATTAAGTTCAAGAGGTTGAGAAATTTGCCCTAGGTAACACAGCTAACAGAGGATCTGACATTTAAATCTGCATGTCTGGATTGCCAAACTTAGACTTGTTCCATCATCTCACATGCACTTCACCTTCTCTGCTCTGTCAGCAGATTGATCTGGTATCTCTTTTGCAACCTGGTAAGCCTGTCTGTCAGCACAGCTTACCCAAAAATGGTCTCCTAATACCAATCTTTGTTCCCATACATTGTTAGTGAGTCCCAGCCCAAGCAAGGGCAATTTGCTTTTGCAGGTTACTTTCCCAATGTGGCTATACATTTGTGTTTCTTACTACTGAATGTAAGACAGTCCGTTGCTCGGGCATAAACACCAACCTGAGAGAACTGGGTACATTGATAGTTACCACATAGATGAAAACCTTTGATGAAAGGGCAAACACTGGGAAACACGTGGAAAATTGGCTTCATGTGGTTTGATTACACTGGCTTAAAATATCCCTTTTTCTGATCAGATCAGAAATTGATGTATGTGTTGCTATTCTGAGCTATGAGTCTGAGTATTTTTTTTAATGATATAGGGACTCTTCTTTTGAATATCCGTGGGCCTTTTAAATGAGATGGAAGAAAATCTTCCAATATTGTCACACGTGATATAATATTTTTCAAGGAGAGACTGTCAGGGTGAGGATGTACCCTAACAACCCATATTAAGGAGAAAAGCAAAAGAAATTGGAGGAGAGAAGACTTACATGTGCTGAGGGTTGATTTTGACTCTGTGCCAGGCACTTGGTTTCCCACTTGGCTAACTTTATTTTCTTCATTCCTCTCAATAAACCTGTGAAGTATAAACATTCTACCTGCACACCACCACCACTACCACCACCATCACCACCGCCACCACCACCACCACCACTACCACCACCATCACCACCGCCACCACCACCACCACCACTACCATGAAGACTGAAGGAGCAATACTCCATGTAGGGTCCAGCAGCTGTTGCGTGGTGGAGCTGATAATTGAAATCATATCTCCCTGGGCTGTTTTCACTACACTGCACAATCTCCTAATGAGCAGGGCTCTGTTTTTGGCCTGAGGAATGAGTGACAAGATGTACTCTGTGTGTGTGTGTGTCCTGTATTCAAGAGGCTTAAAATCTAGTTAGGAGACAAATTTAAAAGGTCAGTAGTAGCAACCGATGCTTGCAAAAATGCTAAGCCCAACAAACGTACAGAAGTCCAAAGGAGCCACTGATTACAAAGATTCCAAGTGGTGGAGGGGTTCTCATGAAGGACAAAGACTTGGGTGGGCTTAGAAAAGAAAGCTGAGGACTTACAGATGTGGAGAAGAGGCCAACAGCTGTCCCAGAAGGCAGATCACCTTGAGCTAAGAATACACATGCTGTTTTTAGGAAACAAAGTGAGTGGCTGTGGGCTGCTGTTATTTCAGAGGTGAGCATAGAGTGAGAGTTAAGAAATGCCCCTTTGGAAGGTGTGTTAGACCCTTGCTCCTCAAGGCGTGGTCTGAGCACCAGTGCTGTCACCATCACCTGAGTGCTTGTTAGAAATGCAGAATCTGGTTGAGTACAGTGACTCAAGCCTGTAATCCCAGCACTTTGGAAGGCCAAGGTGAGAGGATTGCTTGAGCTCAGGAGTTCCAGACCAGCCTGGGCAACACAGTAAGACCTCATTTCTATTAAAGTAGGAAGGAAGGAAGGAAGGAAGGAAGGAAGGAAGGAAGGAAGGAAGGAAGGAAGGAAGGAAGGAAAGAAGGAAGGGGAGGGAGGGAAGGAAGGAAGGAAAGAATCTTGAGCCCTGCACCCAACCCACTGAATTTGAATGTGCATTTTTACGTGGTTTCTCATGTGATTTGGAGGCACAATGAAAGTTTGAGAACTTCCTTAAACAAGTAGGTTCACTCCTTTCATTTTTCTTCCTCTAGATACCAAAATAAGGCCGAAGAGGACTAGAATGCCTTCTTTCTGCCACTCTGTCCTCTTTTTCCCTTCTCTCTTGGCTCTTTGTGTAGAGGCCTACGTGGCTCTTGGTAAACTCAGGGCCTTTCGTGGTGCTCCCTTTCTTCTGCTTTGCTTAAAACCCAACATCCTCTTTCTGAAACTTCTGTGTGTCATGTTTCTTCCTTTTCACTGGTACTCACTGATCTGTGAATGTCACACTTGAGAATGTGGAGAAAATGCGTTTTGTACCAAATACTACAACACAAAACAATTGAATTGCCTTCCCAGGAGGCAGTCCTAAAGAATTGGCCTATGTGTAAATGTGCCTGACCTGAGCATAAGAGACCGTTCTGTGTTACTAGCATCACCCAAATTCAGCAGTAGGCTTTGGAAGGACAGGGCTGCCCTCAGTGGACCTGTTTGGCTTCAGAACACCTTGAGAAGAGAGAGGCAGTTACAAAGTTGGGGCCCTGCCTTGTGGTTCACTCCGTTTGTTCTATCTAAAATCTTAATTCCTATTTTTTTTTAAATCAGTTCTCCGACTTGGGACCACAACTACCATTTGGAAAGATTTCAGGCTCAGGAGAAGCCAGGGAAAAAGGAATGTGCACAAAAACTGAGTGCTCTTCCAGTTTCCAGATCTGACAAGTGAACAGCTTGGAAGTTGTCACCCTTATCTAAAACACACACACACACACACACACACACACACACACACACACACAAAACACAAAAAACAAAACAAAACAAAACAAAACAAAACAAAATAACTGAACAAACTGAAAACCAGCAATTCTTCTTAGAACTTTCAGAGAACTGAGGTCGCAGGCCAAACTGCCTCCCAGAGAACAGGGGAGTCAGAGGTATGGATACAGAGAATTTCAGTTTACCAGGAGCAGAAGCCAGGAAACTGAACAGTAATTGACAAATTGCTATAAGCTGTGTGTGGACAAGTTTGAGACTTAAAAACTCCCAGGGGGCCCAATCACAGGGGCCTCCCCATACCTTCCTGAGTTGTACCTCCAGGAGTAACATCAGGTTTCCACTGTGCAACCTGAAGAAAAATCCTCTCCTCTTTTCCTTTGGGGTTGAGGGGTTGGCGTGGAGAAAGAAGGCCAGAGCTCTGTGTTGAAATTAGCCCAGAGCTCTCTGTTCTCCTTAAAAAGGATTTCCTTCAAGGGAAAGTACAAGAACCCATCCCACAGGGGTTTTACCAGGGGCCTCACGGACCTGGGAAAGGGAAATACCCAACTGAGGCTCACTAAAAGACAGATCTAATCACAAGACTGTAGAATTCTTTCTTTCCCCCCATACAGTACCAACACAACAATGATGCTCCGCATAAATAACAAGGGATTACAGCTCGAAGAATCGTAAGCCTCAGTCCCTATGTCAGGAGTCTCTAGGAAAATTCAAGCACAACAGGGGAGACAAAAGCAAGGGCATGGGTAATTTTAGCCCCTGATACCACAGCTACAGCAAATGGTAAAACCACAGCCTAACTCCTAGCCAGATAAACATAAAACCTCACACTAAGTTAGCGGGGAATCTGTAATGAAGGTACTTAACCAGCTGTAGTCTCTGCTCACAATAGCAGGATGTTCTAGGTTCTCTGCTTAGAAAAGAAACAAAGAAATAAGAGAAACAACCACATGGTTTTGAGATTTAGAGAGGAGGGAACATTACCTTCCTGCAAGCTCTACCCTCTTTGAACTTGACAGGTGTCATCTAGCCACAGACAATTATTTATCTGCAGTTCTTGCTGTCTTGTAAAATACACTGCAGTTGACAGTTTAGAGATTACAGAACCCAATTGGTTTATTTGTTGCAAGCCATCAAGATTTCTATAAAGACATTATAGTTTATTGCAATAATGAGTTCAGTAATTAATACTAAATATTTAAGGTGATAACTTTACATTGACAGATCTTACATGTTAAAGTCCCTCCAGCCTCTTTTTCCAAACTGCCTGCCAATGTGTGGGTGTCATGGGGGAGAAAACTCTCCTGAGAATTAAGGACAGCTAGCTTCCAGTTCTGATTTTGCGATACATTTGTTGTATAATCAAGGAGAAGTCACATATTCTTTCTGGAGCTCAATTTTCCCATCTGTAAAAGAAGATAATAATAATTACCTTATTTCAACCCCAAAGTCAGGATCAAATAAACTAGTAAGATGTCATATCAATGCAATTATTTTCTTTTCCAGTACTCTGTAGGCCAAAACCAATGCACAGTGATTAACGTCTGTTAAAAAAAAAAGTCTGTAAGTGTATATGTATATTATACGATGAGAGTACTGATAATCACTAAAATTAAGTATAATTCAGATGCAACTTAAAAATCAGTCCTCAGAAAGTATGAACATTGATATGGTTTAGATCAGTGTCTCCACCTAAATCTCATGTTTAATTGCAGTCCTCAGTGTTGGAGGTGCAGCCTGGTGGCAGGTGATTGAATCATGGGGTGGTCCTTAATGAATGGTTTAGCACCATCCCTTGGCTATTGTTAGTGTGATAGAGCTGTCATGAGATCTGGTTGTTTAAAAGTGTGTGGCACCCGGCCCTCTGTCTCTTCCTCCTGCTCTGGCCATGTGAAGATGTGCCTGCTTCCCCTTCACCTTCTTCCAAGGTTGTAAGTTTCCTGAGGCCTCCCCAGTCATGCTTCCTGTGCAGCCTGTGGAACCATGAGCCAATTAAACCTCTTTTCTTTATAAGTTATCCTGTCTTAGGCATTTCTTTATAACAATACAAGATGAACCAATACAAACATTTTTAATAGAAATCATGAGTTTCTCTGAGTTTCACTGTATTTTTCTGATTTCTGCACCTTCTCTTCATGAGACTCCACATTCCTTCTCCTTTGCATCTGTCTCCAGAGCCCCCACTTAGATTTTGAAGGTGTTTGGGGCAAAACAGAGTTTTGAAATTTCCAAACATCTTTGAGACACTCTAGTCAGTTTAAAATTGGCTGCATGTGGATTTTTCTCTAAAAGGAAACCAAATAAAATGTTCTTGACATGGCAAACAAACAGCCATCCTTCCTGAGGGCAATATTTTTAGGAGCTCAGTGTAAATGAATCAGAAACAGCCATGGTAGTTGCTTGTCCTTCCAAACACAAAAGAAGTTAAAAAATACATTCCTCATCCCAAATGTAAGTTGGGTTTTATTTAATTACAAACAATTGTGTAAAATGTTGGGGCCATTTGAGAATCACATCAGGCAGTCAGATTCCACATCTCCTTAAAAATCTTACCACTCACATATAACACATAATTACTGGTTTGCTGAGTAAGAATAAATCATTCCCATGACCTAGAAGAGGACAAAATTGGAGAAACAGCATTAGTCATCTCTCCCCAGGCATGCTCACGAAAGGCAGGCCTGTGAGGAGAGACACCAGGCTCAGAATGGTCTGGTCATATGTCGTTGTCATTTATATGTTCTTGGATGTGAAAGAGGCGCTCAGGTCTCAGAGCCCATGAATGGGCTGGGGATCTGAGAGACTCGAGGTTGAGTTCCATGAGCAACTGACTGACTTGATTCAAATGAAGGAAATGGATGAATGCCAGGCTTATTCATATCTTCAAAATAATGTGACCTGAAAAACAAGTTCAAACAGGTCTATAAACTAAAATTAAGTGTTAAAGTCATTAGTTTGCTTATGTTTTAGCATCTACTTGTACTCTCTGGTAGTCAGGAGAGCATAGTGGTTAAGAAACAGGGCTCTGGGGTCCTACTCTCCAGGCTGAAATGCCCACCCTTATATTGAGTAAACCTCTCTGCCTAAGCATTCTTGTCTATAAAATAGTGCTGGTTATAGTGCCCAACTCGTTGGGTTGTTGTAACATTAAAAGAAACAATCTGTACAAAATAAAGCACCTAGACTTGTGTCCTTTCCACATAGTTATTGTTGCACATTTCTCTCTCTCTGTTTCATCTCAAGATTTCCTGGGTGCCCTTATTCACCCTCTACAACCTCAGCTGGACTTGGTGTCCTATCCCATGACCCAGGCTCTATGCATATCCTAGCTAAAGCCCCCTCCACACTTTCCCCCAGCCCAACTTTATAAAGGCTTTACTAGAGGAGCAATTTTCAACTTTAATGTGCATGTGGATATCTTGGGGGATGGAGATACAATGCAGATCCTGATACAGTAAGTTTGCATATACCCTGGAAAGATTCTCCAGTTCTAGGAGGCTCTGATGCTGATGACCCCTGGGCTGGCTGCATTTTGAGTAGCAAGGCACCAATTTGACTATCCAAATTGACTAGCATTTTCTTTTTTTCTGGGCCATTGAATGATTGAGTGCTTCGGCTTCATCGCATTAGTGCAAACTAAGGTATTGGTAAGGAATGACACCTTAAAATGGGACCAAGTCAGGGAGTAATTTTACATCTAAAGAAGACTGATCCAAAGAAGGAAAAATGTGAGGCTGGAAATTTTGGGCCTTGACATATGTAGGGAAAAGATACTTTGTTAGCTGCCCTGATATTACTAGATAGGCAGTTTGCAATGTCAAGTGGTCCAATGGCAAGTTGTGAATGGTGAATACAGGAAAATATGTTTGCCATCATTTCTGGCAGAATTCATGTCCACTCAGAGCCTTATGTGAAAACAGGGTCTTTGCAGATGTAATTAGTTAAATTGAGGCAATATTGGAAGAGAGAAGGCTCTAATCCTATAAATGGTGTCTTTATAAGAAGTGACACACAGAATCACAGAGAGACAGATGCAGAAAGGAGTAGATGGTGAGAAGACACAGAAAGAAGGCCCAGTGACAATGGAGGCAGAGATTGAAGTTAAGCTTCACAAGCTAGGAGTACCAAGGATTGATGGCAAGCTTGGATGAGAGAGACATGGAACAGATCTTCCCTCTGAGACTCCAAGAAGAAATTAATCCTGCTGACACCTCATTTTTGGACTTCTGATTTCCTGAACTGTGAGAGAATAAATTTCTGTCATTTAACCACCTCGTTGGTTATAAAATTTGTTATGGCATCCCTAGGAAACTAATACATCATCTGTGAGGAGTCAAGGTCAACTCAGGTGCCAAGTGATTCCCTGGAACCTAACGTTTAAAGGACATCTGTCATTTTCATCTCTGGCAGCTGAGCTGGCACTGAAGTCATTCACTGAATATATGAGAATAGTGCCATGATGGGCATCCTGGCCTCCTTTGTGCCCTTTGGTCAATAGGGACAGAGGGAGGAGAAGGAGTAACCTATTCCCATTTGGTTCAAGGACTAGTCCCTTCAGAGTAAAGACAATTGAATGCTCCTAAAAGAGGATTCAACCAGTCATTCCATTTCTCATCTAGCCAAACTCCCTAAACACAAACCCCTTGCATGTGGCAAGGTCTTGGGTGAGGCAGATAGCAAAGAGAAATCAGTAGTGGAAGATGCATTGGATGGATAGCCTCCCGGGAATTATTTCCTGGGACATGATCTAACAGACAGTGGTGAGAGATGTTCAGGAGCTAGGCGAAAGGAGCTAGGGAGGATGTGGTTAGTGAAAAGAATGAAAGTGGTCCAATCTGTCAATGCTATTTTAACCTCCTTGCAGGCATACTTGCTCTGTGTTTTTTGTCTCACATGGGCACCAAGTCTTGCCTCCTAGGCTTTCACAACCTCAGACAATTTGGAAATTTTTGCTTTGACTAGTTAGGAGCCTGAGATCCACATTTATATCAAGAAAACATATTCAATTAAGGAAAACATACTCCCCACCCATGATTATTCTATATTCAGTAACACTGGTTAAACATAGGCCTCCTGCCAAAAAGAATCTTCAGTCTGTTTAAACAGAATGAGGAAAATGCCTAAAATTATTCTTTTCCCATTTCCAGCCCAGTGCATTCATATCTTCTTTATTCCAGTCCATGGTTTAATGTAGTATGATACATTCAGAAAGCACACTTTATTTACAGAAATTAAAAGATCCTATTGAGATGCTCTAAACACATTTCTAATCCACTAGATTGGATGAAAAGTATATCACCAAATGTTTAATGGAATTGTCAAGTTCTGAGGAAATTCAAGTCCCAAGCTCTCTATCTAATGTTGTCAATAGCACCAGATTTGGAGTTGAAATAACTTTTTTTTGTTCAAGATCTGCCTGTTACAAGGAACCTTGAGAACATATCTTCAAAATTTCTGAGCCTCAAGGTGTTATACATAAAATTACCCTCAAGTTTGCAGAAAAGTTTTAATAATAGATTTATAGGTCATATTGTGTCTGGAGTTGGTTCCTGCTGGTGGGTTTGTTGTCTCACTGGCTTCAAGAATGAAGCCGTGGACCTTTGTGGTGAGTGTTACAGCTCTTAAAGATGGCATGGATCCAAAGAGTGAGCAGTAGCAAGGTTTATTGTGAAGAGCTAAAGGACAAAGCTTCCACAGCATGGAAGGGGACCCGAGCGGGTTGCCACTGCTGGCTGGGTTGGCCATCTTTTATTCCCTTATTGTCCCCTCCCATGTTCCATTTCTGTCCTATCAGAATGCCCTTTTTTTCAATCCTCCCCACGACTGGCTACTTTTAGAATCCTTCTGATTGGTGCTTTTATAGAGTGCTGATTGATGCGTTTTACAGAGCGCTGATTGGAGTGTTTTACAATCTTCTTGTAAGACAGGAAAGTTCCACAATTCCCCACTCAGCCCAGGAAGTCCAGCTGGCCTCAATTCTCAATGTCCCCTCTAAACAGGGCACCCCAACTGCTGTTGGGAATTGGGCGATGACCACTCTATCTGCTTCCTGCTGGATGGGGTGAAGAAGGGGCCCTGCAGTTGTAGTCTCTTCCCATGGGGAACTCTCTAGGCCAGTCAAAGGGCCAGTGGGTGGGTCTAGGATTCCTCAGTAGAAGTGGTGAAGTTGAGCTCATTTGTGGTTCCATTTGTAAGACCATCTGTAGCTTGGTGGCCTGGATCCTGGAGGAAACAATATTGACAAGGAAGCTAAAATACAGGGCCCAAAGGTGAATAATCGCAAGATGGCTCTCACAGGACCTAGAAAGGGGAGTTGTCATCCAACTCCAGAGGTTGGTATAAGAGTTTGAACGGCATTATCTGATTTCAGAAGCCTTTTCCTGTAAATGCTGGGTGGCGTCTCATACTATCTCTGATTGGTTAGTGTAAAAGCAACACTCTTCCCCTAAGAAGGTGCAGAGTCCTCCTTTCTCAGCAATGAGGAGGTCTAGGCCTCAGCAGTTTTGGAGAGTCACTGCTGCCAAGGAGCCTATTTGGGATTGTAGATAAGGATAGATTTTGTTATTTCTTGCCAACTGTCTGAGAAATCCTTTTAGAGTGTGTGGTAGTAGGATAGTGAAGTAGATAAACTGGCTATTCCGGTTCCTGTAGCTGTGGCCATTCCTAATCCTATAAGTAGGGGTATTAGTTGTATGGCCATGCACTGATGGACTTGAGCTTTGAGGGGCACTGATAGTGTCTGATTTCTTGGGGCAATGTCAATGTCGGGACTTAGGAAGACTAAGGTGCAGGTGCCTGTCCAGTTGGTGGGGAGGCAGATATAGGTTGAAGTTCCACATAAGAAGAATATGCCTTCACTGGGTAGACAGAACTGGTTGTGTATGTTAAAAGGTGTGTGAGTTTGTTGTTTTCATTTTCCCATACTCCTAGAATACTTACCAAGATTGCTCTGGTGAGCGGCTGCAAAGGGGTGTTGGGAGCAAACTGAGTGGCTCCCTGTGTTCTATTTTCCCATTGGAGAAAACCATTTTGTATCTACTAGGAACCATTCAAGACAGTAATTGAAAGAGGGGATGAGAAGGCATTCACTAGTGGTGGGTGTGCTGCTGCAGGGGTCTGGGGTAAATGGTCATACAGGGAGTATGTTTGCCATTACAAAGGACTTTAACCACTTCCTGAGCCTTCTCTGTCTTGCAGGGGAAGGCTTCAGTCCAATTTGTAAAGGTATCAACACAGACCAACGAGTATTAAAATCCCCTTGACTTAGGCATATGGGTGAAGTCTAACTACCAGTCCTCTCCAGGATAGTGCCCTATTCTTTGTTCCCCAGAGGGGCCTTATGATGGACCAAGGTATTATTCCTTTGGCACACCTCACAGGCCTTGACTACTTATCAGATGGTCTGGAGGAGATCTGGCCCTGTAAATAGGGATTTGGCCATTTGATGAGTGTTCTCAATACCCATATGAAAGGTTTGTTGGAGGGTCTTAAGTATTTTGTACTGGCTGGCTTTAGGTATGAGTACCTTTCCCTCTTTTGTCATTAACCACCCCAAGGGAAGAAAACTATGCCTCTGTGAAAGTCTCCATTCTGTTTCAGTCAGGGAATACTGGGGTTTAATCTCTTGTAGAGGGTTGTTCCATACCAAGGGTCCTTCCATAGGTATTTCTAATGGGAGGTTCTGCCTGGCGGCAATTTTGGCCTCAGCATCTGCCTGACGGTTTCCTTCTGCCTTTTCTCCTTCACATTTTGATGGCTTTGGCAGTGTAAGACTGCCACCTGCTTGGGTTTTTGCACTGTGTGCAATAACTCCATGATTCCCTTGTGGTATNCAATAGCACCAGATTTGGAGTTGAAATAACTTTTTTTTGTTCAAGATCTGCCTGTTACAAGGAACCTTGAGAACATATCTTCAAAATTTCTGAGCCTCAAGGTGTTATACATAAAATTACCCTCAAGTTTGCAGAAAAGTTTTAATAATAGATTTATAGGTCATATTGTGTCTGGAGTTGGTTCCTGCTGGTGGGTTTGTTGTCTCACTGGCTTCAAGAATGAAGCCGTGGACCTTTGTGGTGAGTGTTACAGCTCTTAAAGATGGCATGGATCCAAAGAGTGAGCAGTAGCAAGGTTTATTGTGAAGAGCTAAAGGACAAAGCTTCCACAGCATGGAAGGGGACCCGAGCGGGTTGCCACTGCTGGCTGGGTTGGCCATCTTTTATTCCCTTATTGTCCCCTCCCATGTTCCATTTCTGTCCTATCAGAATGCCCTTTTTTTCAATCCTCCCCACGACTGGCTACTTTTAGAATCCTTCTGATTGGTGCTTTTTATAGAGTGCTGATTGATGCGTTTTACAGAGCGCTGATTGGAGTGTTTTACAATCTTCTTGTAAGACAGGAAAGTTCCACAATTCCCCACTCAGCCCAGGAAGTCCAGCTGGCCTCAATTCTCAATGTCCCCTCTAAACAGGGCACCCCAACTGCTGTTGGGAATTGGGCGATGACCACTCTATCTGCTTCCTGCTGGATGGGGTGAAGAAGGGGCCCTGCAGTTGTAGTCTCTTCCCATGGGGAACTCTCTAGGCCAGTCAAAGGGCCAGTGGGTGGGTCTAGGATTCCTCAGTAGAAGTGGTGAAGTTGAGCTCATTTGTGGTTCCATTTGTAAGACCATCTGTAGCTTGGTGGCCTGGATCCTGGAGGAAACAATATTGACAAGGAAGCTAAAAATACAGGGCCCAAAGGTGAATAATCGCAAGATGGCTCTCACAGGACCTAGAAAGGGGAGTTGTCATCCAACTCCAGAGGTTGGTATAAGAGTTTGAACGGCATTATCTGATTTCAGAAGCCTTTTCCTGTAAATGCTGGGTGGCGTCTCATACTATCTCTGATTGGTTAGTGTAAAAGCAACACTCTTCCCCTAAGAAGGTGCAGAGTCCTCCTTTCTCAGCAATGAGGAGGTCTAGGCCTCAGCAGTTTTGGAGAGTCACTGCTGCCAAGGAGCCTATTTGGGATTGTAGATAAGGATAGATTTTGTTATTTCTTGCCAACTGTCTGAGAAATCCTTTTAGAGTGTGTGGTAGTAGGATAGTGAAGTAGATAAACTGGCTATTCCGGTTCCTGTAGCTGTGGCCATTCCTAATCCTATAAGTAGGGGTATTAGTTGTATGGCCATGCACTGATGGACTTGAGCTTTGAGGGGCACTGATAGTGTCTGATTTCTTGGGGCAATGTCAATGTCGGGACTTAGGAAGACTAAGGTGCAGGTGCCTGTCCAGTTGGTGGGGAGGCAGATATAGGTTGAAGTTCCACATAAGAAGAATATGCCTTCACTGGGTAGACAGAACTGGTTGTGTATGTTAAAAAGGTGTGTGAGTTTGTTGTTTTCATTTTCCCATACTCCTAGAATACTTACCAAGATTGCTCTGGTGAGCGGCTGCAAAGGGGTGTTGGGAGCAAACTGAGTGGCTCCCTGTGTTCTATTTTCCCATTGGAGAAAAACCATTTTGTATCTACTAGGAACCATTCAAGACAGTAATTGAAAGAGGGGATGAGAAGGCATTCACTAGTGGTGGGTGTGCTGCTGCAGGGGGTCTGGGGTAAATGGTCATACAGGGAGTATGTTTGCCATTACAAAGGACTTTAACCACTTCCTGAGCCTTCTCTGTCTTGCAGGGGAAGGCTTCAGTCCAATTTGTAAAGGTATCAACACAGACCAACGAGTATTAAAATCCCCTTGACTTAGGCATATGGGTGAAGTCTAACTACCAGTCCTCTCCAGGATAGTGCCCTATTCTTTGTTCCCCCAGAGGGGCCTTACGATGGACCAAGGTATTATTCCTTTGGCACACCTCACAGGCCTTGACTACTTGTCAGATGGTCTGGAGGAGATCTGGCCCTGTAAATAGGGATTTGGCCATTTGATGAGTGTTCGCAATACCCATATGAAAGGTTTGTTGGAGGGTCTTAAGTATTTTGTACTGGCTGGCTTTAGGTATGAGTACCTTTCCCTCTTTTGTCATTAACCACCCCAAGGGAAGAAAACTATGCCTCTGTGAAAGTCTCCATTCTGTTTCAGTCAGGGAATACTGGGGTTTAATCTCTTGTAGAGGGTTGTTCCATACCAAGGGTCCTTCCATAGGTATTTCTAATGGGAGGTTCTGCCTGGCGGCAATTTTGGCCTCAGCATCTGACTGACGGTTTCCTTCTGCCTTTTCTCCTTCACCTTTTTGATGGCTTTGGCAGTGTAAGACTGCCACCTGCTTGGGTTTTTGCACTGTGTGCAATAACTCCATGATTCCCTTGTGGTATTTAATGGGGATTGTTCTCCCAGAGGTTAGAATGAAGCCCCCCTAATGGGGCTTATCTCCCTTTCTTTCCATATTGCAGCATGGGCATGTAGGATTAGATAAGTGTACTTGCTATCCATATACACATTTATTCTTTTTTCCTTTCCCAGTTCTAAGGCTCGGGTAAGTGCCACTAGTTCTGCTAACTGGGCACTGGTCCCTGGGGGAAGAGGCTTACTTTCCAGTACTGTTACATCACTAACTATGGCATAACCTGCCCTTTGTATCCCATTCTCCACAAATGAACTTCCATTGGTATATAGGTTAAGGTCAGGATTAATTAAGGGGACTTCTAAGAGATCCTTTTGGGTGGAACAAGTCTGGGCTACAACTTGTTGGCAGTCATGATCGATTGGTTCCCCATCCTCTGGAGAAAAGTCACATGTGTGTATTTGAAGCACTGGTTCCTCAAGGAGTAGCGCCTGGTATCTAAGCAGGCAATTGTCTGATAGCCATAAATGTCCTTTGGCCTAGTATGTCATTTACATCATGAGTAGTCCAGATGGTGAGATCCTTTCCTTGTATTATTTTGATAGCCTCTGATACTAAAATGGCCACCACCTCAACTACCCATAAACAGTGAGGCCAGCCTTTTGCTGCTACATCAGTTTCCTTACTTAGGTAGGCCACTGGTTGTGGGGTTGTCCCATGAGTCTGAGTAAGGACTCCAAGGGCTATTCCCACTCTCTCTGTGAAGTATAAATAGAAGTTTTGTCCTGTGGGAAGGCTTAAGGCTGGAGCTTGTACTACGGCCTGCTTGAAGGTTTTGAAGGCTGTTTCTGCCTTTAGTTCCCATTCTATTAGATGAGTATTTGCCCTCTGGGTCTCCTTGATTATAGAGTGACCTTGGCCATCTCACTGTATCTGGGGATCCATAGTCGGCAAAAGCTGGTGATCCCAAGGATCCCCCACAACTGTTTTAATGTCTTAGGGTGAGGACAAGCCAGTATAGGCTTGTTTGCTATACTGTTCTTTGCTGAGGGCCCTGGTTCCTCTGGCTAAGATTAGGCCTTGATGTTTGACTTGTTATAAGCAGAGCTGGGCCTTTGATTTAAACGCCTTGTACCCTTGATTAGCTAGAAAGTTCAAGAGATCTAGAGTAGCCTGCTGGCATGAGCCTTTCTGAACTGGTAGCCAAAAGTAAATCATCCACATACTGAAGGACCAGAGTGCCTGGACTTGAGAAGTGGCCTAGGTTTTGGGCCAGTGCCTGACCAAACAGATGAGGGCTATCCATAAACCCTTGAGGCAAGACCGTCCATGTAAGTTGGGATGTGTCATCTGTGGGATCCTCAAAGGCAAAGGGAAACTGGGAGTCAGAGTGCAGGGGAATACAGAAGAAGGCATCCTTGAGGTCCAGAACAGTGAACCATTCTGCTTTCTCTGGTATTTGAGAGAGCAGGGCATAGGGCTTGGGTACAGCTGGATATAGAGGAATTACTGCCTCATTGATGAGTCTAAGATCTTGCACTAGTCTTCACTGACTGTTCAGTTTATGTACTCCTAGAATTGGGGTGTTGCAGGGACTGCTGCATTTTCTTACTGAGCCTTGAACTTTTAAATGTCTAATAATATCATGTAATCCTTCATGAGCTTCAGGCTTTAAGGGATATTGCCTTTGATAAGGAAAAGTGGTGAGGTCTTTTAGCCGGATTTGGACTGGGTGGGCATTTTTTGCCCTTCCGAATTGTCCTTCCAATGCCCGGACTTCAGGGTTGATTCCTTCCTCAAGTAGGGGACAACAAATGGGTAACTTGTTTCCCATATTCATATAGATAATAGCTTCAGCTGTGGCTAATATGTCCCTCCCTAATAAGGGTGTGGGACTTTCAGGCATAACAAGAAAGGCATGTGAAAAGAGCAAAGTCTCCCAATTACAACTAAGCAGATGGGAGAAATACCTGATTATAGGCTGCCCCAGGATTCCTTGGATGGTAACAGACCTTGGGGACAGCCATCTGGGGCAGGAGATTAACACTGAGAAGGTGGTCACACCAGTGTCTAGGAGGAAGTCAATTTCCTGGCCCTCAGTGGTTAAACTTACCTGGGGCTCAGTGAGGGTGATGACATGCGCTGGTGCTTGCCCTGGGGACCCTCAGTCCTATTGTTGGGTCATCTGGTTGGAGGCTTCTGGCCCAGAGAACCTTTGGCCTCTGGGACAGTGTGCCTTCCAGTGATTGCCTTGGCATAGTGGACACGGGCGAGGGGGCAGCCTGTTTCTCATTGGACGATCTTTTTTAAAGTGTCCTTACAAACCACACTGATAACAAGCCCTACCAGGTGATTGGCCTGCTCTGTTTTCTGTCCTCTCTGAACCACCAAGGTTTGTTTATCTGAGGGCCATGACTAAGGCTGCAGCCTTTCTTTTATCTTGCTTTTCCTTTTCGGCCTGTTCCTCTTAGTCCCTATTATAGAACACCGAGGTTGCCAGGTTTAATAATGCCTCCAAATTTTGTTCAAGGCCCAGAGCTAGCTTTTGGAGCTTTCTCCTGGTATCTGCAGCTGATTGGGTAATAAACTTGTCTTTTAGGATCAATTGACATACAAGCGAGTCGGGCAACAGGGGAGTATATTTTCTTAAGGCCTCTCATAGTCGCTTGAGGAAGGTGGTAGGATTTTCTTCCTTTCCCTGAGTTATGGTGGACATCATTGAATAATTCANCTTTCAAACCACACTGATAACAAGCCCTACGAGGTGATTGGCCTGCTCTGTTTTCTGTCCTCTCTGAACCACCAAGGTTTGTTTGTCTGAGGGCCATGACTAAGGCTGCAGCCTTTCTTTTATCTTGCTTTTCCTTTTCGGCCTGTTCCTCTTAGTCCCTATTATAGAACACCGAGGTTGCCAGGTTTAATAATGCCTCCAAATTTTGTTCAAGGCCCAGAGCTAGCTTTTGGAGCTTTCTCCTGGTATCTGCAGCTGATTGGGTAATAAACTTGTCTTTTAGGATCAATTGACATACAAGCGAGTCGGGCAACAGGGGAGTATATTTTCTTAAGGCCTCTCATAGTCGCTTGAGGAAGGTGGTAGGATTTTCTTCCTTTCCCTGAGTTATGGTGGACATCATTGAATAATTCATGGACATTTTCCTAATTCTCCTTAGTCCTTCTAGAACACAGGTCAACAGATGTTTGTGACTCTAGTCCCCATGATCTGAGTCTAGGTCCCAGTGGGGATCCATACTGGGGATGGATTGCTGACCGGTAGGGAATTTGTCCCTTTCTTCAGCTGTCATTCTATCATTTACTTGACTAAGATACCAGGTATCTCTAAACTCTCAGGCTGCAGCTAAAGCCACATTGTTTTCATCAAAGGCCAGGGTTTGATCTAACAAAAGCATGACATCTTTCCAAGTGAGGTCAAAGGTTTGCCCTAGACCCTGTAGGACATCTATACACCTATCAGGATCATCTGAAAACTTCCCCATGTCTACCTTGATCTGCTTTAAATCAGAGAGGAAGAAGAAGATATGTGCCCGGGTTGGGCCAAATTCCCCTCCCCTTACAGCTTGAAAGGGACATAACCAATAGCCCAGGTTGTTGGGGGAAGTGGTTTGTGGTCCCTTGGAGATTTCTTTGCTTGTTTCCTTCTGGGTAGGGGAGATTAGAAGAGGCTTATCATTAATAGGAAGGGGAGCTGTAGGGAGGCTAGGATATGGGGGTAAACTGAGAGAGAGGTCCTCCTGTGGAATGTAGATTGTGAGCTTTGCATAGTTGTGGATTATCCTTCAATGAAAAGAAAGATTGAACTTAAAGTATTTCACTCCATTTGCCTTTCCTCTTATAGAAAAGGTCAAGCTACAGGATGGTATTGTAATTTATACTTCCCTTAGTTGGCCATTTTTCCCCATTAGAGAGAGAATATTGGGGCCAGGCCACAGTACAGAAAAAAAGAAGCTGCTTCTTTTTCAGGGTTTGTGGGTCAAATCAGTCCCGCTAGCTTAGGATGCATTTCAAGGGTAAGCTTGTTGATGCCTGAGTGTTTCCCATCTGAAAGAAAAAAATGCCTATGGTTTTGGTCTGTTTCCACCCCATCGCCCAAGCCCAAGAATCCACAACAATCCCTGGACCCTGCTGATCTGAATAGTCACACTCACCAAAGGAGCAGTGGAAACATTGTTTTCCTCCTTGACCACAAAGAGGACTGAGGAAGGTTGGATTTAGTGGCCCTTACCAACGCATTCTCAAAAACCTGTTAGAGTCCTGACACCTGTTGGTATTGGCATCTTACCCTTGTCCTATAAAGATGATATGTCTCCAAATAGAGTGGAGGGCCATACCCTGAGGTAGGGAAGGGATCTCTAGGGTTGGAAGAGTGAAGCCTTTTGTCCTCACTTCTCATCATATGAGTAGGAAGGATATCCCCCCAATTTTAGAGTCTATAATTTCTGAGGCTCCCCATATCCTAGCTTCAGGAATAGCCTTTGTTAGGCCTGCTAGTCTGAGGAGGAATCCTAAAATTCCAGATGGTCCCCCCAATGACAGGGCTTTAGGCAAAAATTATGTGCCCCAGGGCGCCTATTTCCCATTGAAGAATTTGGCTCTTTCTGATTGGTGATCCTGGGTGCCTAAGGAAGGGAACAGAGTCTCAAAATTTATATTAGAAATCACTCTTATAGGAGAAACTAGAAGAGCATCAGGGACAGGGAGTGGTTTTTAGAAGCAGGACTAGCCTTGGAGAAGAAGGGTGGGAGGAAGTTTGTCTGACAGGCATTAGGACCCAGAAGGCAAGGGTCAGGATAGATAGGATTGATGGGCGAGTCTCACTTGGGCGAAGTAACTTTGAGAGCTCTGCTTATGGCTGCAGGGTCAACCAACTTTTGTTGGGACCCTGGAGCTGAATGGCTCTCTTCTCTGTCGACCCTTGGCTCAGCCTGGAAGTGCAGTAAAAGCAGAAGCTGATTCAAGGCAAACCAACCCTCCCAACTCTGAAGAGTAGGGTGTTGTTAGAGAGCCCTTTCCCAGAAAGCCTGACACCCATGTCTTTAATCCAGTGGCCACATTAGTCACTTTTAACTGGCCAACAGGTGCCTTCTGTTTAGCCCCCAAATTCTAAAGAAAATTAGGACAGAATAGCAGTGAAAGGGGTCCAGTGGTACTCACTGCATGGCAAGATCCCAGATAAACCCCCAAGATGTGTCTGGAGTTGGTTCCTGACGGTGGGTTCGTGGTCTTCCTGACTTCAAGAATGAAGGTGCGGACCTTCATGGTGAGTGTTACAGCCCTTAAAGATGGCACGGACACAAAGAGTAAGCGGTAGCAAGGTTTATTGTGAAGAGTGAAAGAACAAAGCTTCCACAGCATGGAAGGGGACCCGAGCGGGTTGCCACTGCTGGCTGGGATGGCCAGCTTTCATTCCCTAATGTCCACTCCCATGTTCCATTTCTGTCCTATCAGAATGCCCTTTTTTTCAATCCTCCCCATGATTGGCTACTTTTAGAATCCTTCTGATTGGTGTGTTTTACAATCCTCTTGTAAGACAGGAAAGTTCCCCAAGTCCCCACTCAACCGAAGAAGTTCAGCTGGTCTCAGCTCTCAATATAATATGTGGTTAGGCAATAAATCATTCATATTTATTGTCTGAATGCACAGCTGAAGAATATCACATTGAGCAGCATCCTCATCACATTGTCTTATGAAACGATATTCCTTTCTGTATTAATTCCTCCTCGGATTATTGATGTTGCCTAAGCTTTATTTATATGGCATAAGCCCACCTGACTTTTTACCAAATATGCCCTTACTTACAACATTCCTGATACCTGTCATCTGGATTTTGCATCTCTCTCAAATTCTGTGCTTACCTTTGACTCTAACTAGTTAGACAATCAGGAAACTTGGGAGTCTTCGTTTCAGGAGATTGTGGTGTTGCTGGAGTTTGAAATGCTGCCTGAGCTTTCTGTGGTGATTCACACTGACCCACTGCTTGTGTGTTCATTCCCGTGATAGGCTCAACTCTCCCACGTGTTCCAATCATCTCAGGAATGGTCTATAAGGTGAATTATCACTCAACTACATGAAGTAGAACAATAAAAACAAAATATTTTCATTGTTATATAGATAAAATGAGATATTATATTTGAATATTTATTTAAAAATGCTAAAGTTCCACAGAAATGTATTCAAGATGGAATGTTTTCTTCATTTAATAAAAAGTTTTTAAGCAATAGAACTTGACTGCGAACTCCTGTGGCTTTTCAACCTTCTGGGTTTATCTTCAGCACTTCCATTTTATGGAAGACTGTGTCTTCAGGGCACTGAAGACGTGTCTATCTATTCCTTCAATAAATGTTTTTGACGACTTACTATGTAACTAGTACTCTTCTAAGCACTGGTTGTGTCCCTAGCAAGCAGACTGAGAAAATAAATAAACACATAAATAGGCACTGATTGTAACAGAAATAAGTAAGAAAGAATCTTCACCCTCATAAAACTTTTATTCTAGTGTTAAAGACCAACAATAAACAATTAAACTAATATAATCACTCTAAATTGGATTTGTGTTACGAAAAAGATCATAAACAATAACAAACAAGAGAAGAGCAACTTTAAATGGTCAGTCTGAGAAGGCCTCTCTGAAGAGGGACATTTAAGTTGAGACCAAAGGATGAAAAGGAGTCCTGTGTGTGAGTGAAGCCTGAGTGGAAGAACTTTCTAGAAAAACTTGTCTGTGGTGTGAAATAGCAGCTGAAGGAAGAGAAGTGCAGCTGCAGTGATGCAGGGAGGATAAAGAAGAGGAACCAGATCCTACAGGACCCTGCAGGGGCCAACTGTCTGGATTTTATTCCAAAACAGCAAGCCATTGAAGGAAGTTAAGCACAAGAGTGGCGTGATTTGATATATATGTTAAAGGATGACTTGAGTTTTGGTAGGAAAATTAGTTGGAAGGGGACAAGAATAAAAACAGGAAAGCAGTTGCAGCATGGTTGTAGTGCACCAGGCAAAAGGTGATGTTGGCAGCAGAAGAAAATGGAGAAAAGCAGATAGAGTTGAAATATTTTAGAGTTACACTAAACAGGACTCATCAAGGGATTAGATGGAAGTGGGGATGAAAAGAGGGAAGAATAAGGACTTGTCCATTTTTACAGCCCCAGCCCTTAGCAAAATGCCTAGCACATAGTAAATGCTCAATATTTAGAGTTGATTTTATTTTTTTTCCCCCCATAAAAGCTAGGTCTTCCAAATTGATGATCAGGGAAAGAACAGAGTAGTGTCAAAAAAAATTAAATAAGTAAAAGGAGACTCTAAAGAATGCATAAAGGGGGAAAACAGACAAAGCCTTCGTTTTGGAGAAGCTGGTTAATGACTTTACTGTCAGTCAATCAAGGTTAAAGTCTTTATGTCTTTTCTTTCAGGCAGATTTCCAATAAATGTCTAAGGAAGTCCTAGGCCAGCAGAGGCAGAATTGAATATTGCATGGTGAATCCAGGATGGCGCCGTATATGGAAAAGATATTTTTAAAGTGATCTTGTGATTTAGGAAATAATTTTTCATCGTCTCCTTGGCTGACTTTGAAGAGAGAGCTTAAGAATAAAGAAAAGACTATGAAGCATATAGCCCCAAAATTATAGAGCTAAGCAATTCTGTCTTGGTACATTGATTCAGATATTACAGAGGGCATTTTGTTAGCACTCTGTTTTAGCATTAATATCTCATACACATACAGACACATTCTTTTTCAATACGGAAATAGACAACATAATCTTTGCAAAATTTTAAATAGGAGGTACAAATATTTCTGTGCTTTAGATTGGTGAGGTTAGGCAAAAATAAATGAGGGCTATACATTTTAAATATTAAAACAAGTGATTACAGACAACCATACTTGAATTGGCACCTCTTGTTAAATTCAAGACCTTTTAGAAATTCTGACATTCTTGAAAAGGGATTTCAGGCCCCCTTAGTCTTTCTTTCAAGATTCAATTTATGGACCACTTTTAAAAAACCCTGCTGCTCCTTACATAGTTTTGAGTGGTGCCTTCTAAATTCCCTGTAAGTGAACTTAGAAATAAAATACACTTGCCTTTATGTTAATACTATTTCAAGTCTAAAAATGGCATTCACAAGTTTCGTCTTGCTCTTTCTACTCTTTTTGCAGTATGTAGTCTCCAGAATATGATTGATGGATGGGCTACTCCAGGAAAGAACACATCACACACACCTCAATTCCATTCTATTAGTACAGTGATGTTTTCGGGTTCTATTTATTCTCTGTCCCTAACCATGCCTCCTTCACTACCCTTGCAGCCAAATGTTAACTGAAATATCAACAGCTTCAAAAAAATATGTTTATTAACAGATGACCCAGTTATTGCGGGAATGAAAGAAAAGAATAATGGCTTTTAAAGGGAAAGAGAATAATTCGAAAGCAGTGGCAAATCACACCAACAAACACTAACATATAGGCTGAAGGGTCTTTTGGAGGGTCTCTCAAATCAGGTGTCTGGCTTTCTCTTCTCTTTATGTTATGGTCAGCTCTGAACCTCAGATCTTCTCCAGAGGTGCGTTGACTTCATAGATAAGCACAGTGTGGGAAACACGTCCTCTGCAGGATACACAAGAGCCAACCCACTGTTCCCAGTGGTAAGATTTCTAGAGAGGCACTGAGCTTCTTACTTTATTTTGCAACTGCTCTCTCTCTCCCAACCTGAAATGGAAGGATTAAATAGCTTACATAGCCCGTTTATTTGGTGGGAATCCTGTAACAGATATTTCAACTATTTTGAAAGTTTATTCTAACTCCCCATCCCTTCTTTAAATGGAATTCATGGCTCCGTCCTTTGGCTCACTCAGCACCTATTCTTATTCCCTTACCCTCCTGAACACAATACTTTATTATACTTAATCATATACTATGTTGTCTGTTTCCCCCCACTAGTCTCCTTGAGAGAAGGGACTTGCTTTATTTATACTTGTATTCCTGAATGCATGACAGAGGTGTTATTTCAGTGTCCTACCTAAATGGAAAGATCAGGAAAGCATTTCCACTGTATTAATCCCTCCTCCCTCAGGGCACCATAAAGTAGTGATTCAAAAAGCAAAACAGGTGTTCAAACACATCCATTCCTTGCTGGATGTGTTCAGGTCATCAAGAGAAGTGTGGAAGGAGGTTTAATGGAACCACACATAACACACAATACTCATCCATGCCACGTAGTACCAGTAGTGGAGAAAAAAGGAGAAATGTGACTGGGTTTGGGGCCATTTTCTCCCAAGCTTCTGGCTTAGGAGGAAAACACTATTGAAATTCTGCACAGTCAGACACCCTGGACACAACTCAAGGCTGTGCAAGTGACTACTTGTCTATTATTATTATTGTCACTGTCAGGTAACACCTTATCTTAGCATTCCTACATCTGCAGCCTTAGAGCAGAGGAGCCACTGGATTTCATTGATCTTAAAAGAACTTTCTTGAGTTCAACCAATACTGTTCATAAATTTTAAACAGGAAACTCAGAAACCTAGAAGTCAATGCTATCATTTCAAAAGAACGGTCTTAGTCAATTCAGCTTATCACCCTTGAATGTTCAATCCCTGAAAATGCAGCATATAAACCTTCACTTCAGGCTCCCTTGTTGTATTACCAGGGCTACTAATATAACCTTCTATTCTAGTCAACATTACAAAGTCTTTGGCCAGGAACCAAGTGTACTTAATAAAATAAACTTTCTGGTACCACTGAAGATGATGCCCAATGAATGTTTGGTGAATTAATAAATGAACTAATGAATGACATTTAAACTGGCTCAATTTCCCTTCTTCCACCCAGTATTCTTCATAATCACTTCCCTTGACGTCATGTGCGAGACACCAGTATCACAATGTGAGTTTAGTTCTGGAAGATGACAAATGTAAAGAAGCAACTTGGCTACCAGTGTCACAAAAATGCATCAGAAAAGTTATAGATGACTCCCAAAAGGAGACTTGGTAAAGTTACTACTTTTTTTAATCAACAGAGCCATAAATTCCAAAGACTAAGCATTGATAGGAGTTACATAGAGTCCCTGTTCCTCAAGAGTATCAAAATAGATTGAGAGAAAGTCATAACACCAAATATATTTTTAAATTTACCTTTCTCCATAATTTCAAAAGATGTAATTAGGAGAAACCTATGAATGATTTCTAAATAGATCATTTCAGTCATGGTACTATCTGCAACTTTTGTCATGATGTAATTAATTTCTCTCTACAAATCTTTCCCTTCTTCCTTCCTTCCTTCCTTCCTTCCTTCCTTCCTTCCTTCCTTCCTTCCTAGTACCAGATGTTGTTCCAAGTGCTTCGCATGTGCTATCTCAGTTAATCTCCACAGCAACCCTGAGAGGAAGGTACTATTATAGCTTCATATTATAGCTGGGGAAACTCAGGCACAGAGAGATTAAGCAACTGGCTACTGTTACAGGGCTGGTGAGAGGAAGAACAAGACTTGAGCCTCGGGGGTAGATTCCAGAGCCCATTATTCTCTCAGGCATTGGCTAAATTATCTCTCTTAGGATGTCCTATCTGCCCACTCCTGGCATCCTTCTCCTTGAAGCATGCCTCCTCATAAGTTTTTGTGAAATTATTTGTTTTTGTCTATCTTTCCTACTATAATCTCTATGAGAGTTCAATCACAACCTCTGTATCTAGCACTGTGCCTGGAATGTAACAGGTGACCAATAGATATTTGAAGAGTAAAATTAGAAGGTCAAAGAGAGGGACAGATGGAGGAGCAGATGGTCTTTACTGGTGTATGCCTTTAAAAAATGGTGCCAGTCCATCTTGGCTGCTGAGCTTTATTTGCACACAAAAAAGAACCCTGTCCCTGGGTCAGCAATATTATCATCGTTTACAAAGAGCAGGGTGCTTAGGGCTACATATTTTGGACAGACCAGGTCTTGGCCCACCTTAATTTGATTTTTTCAACAGGAAGCACTACTGTTGCAGGATGCCCCAGACCTGACCAAACTTTTAAGAGGTGAAGAGGTCAACAATAAAACTGGTATGGAGCAGAGGAGTGGAATAAAATGGTATAGTATTTTAAGCTGAAAGAGACCATACACATAGCCAGTGCAGCTTCATGCTGCAGTAGTTGATGTAGCAATGACTCTTAGTCGCTTGAGCCATATTTCTTCAACCATATCTTCATCTGTTTTGGTATAGGCTAAGGAATTCAGGAGTGTTCTGACAGTGCCCTCCTATCTGGTGTGCTCTGCTGCTGTCAGACAAACATAAGATGCGGGACATTTTAGCAAATCCACGTGACTGTGATGCTGACCCTTTTGTCCAGTCTATGAATGAGACAGTGACTGATAATACCTTCAGAAACATCCTCCACTTACCAAATGTCTAAATTCAAACACAAATCGACAGTCTTAAGGCATAAAGCAGTTCTTTCACAGAAGTGTGAGGTTTGAACACAGGCTACTGAGGAAACAGCAAAGGTTTCATATTTGAAAATTGCAAGGCAGTTTTGGTGAAGATCAAAGGCTGATTTCAAAGAACAGACCTTCCTGAATATTTTCTTCATTCTGGTATCTAACCTACCTAGAAGTACAACTCCAAACCCAAAGGTTGCATACAAAATAATTCTTGGAGCACAGATATGTAATGAGAAAACTGCCCTCTTGCTAGCTGTGACCTTGGGCAAGTCAGTCGACCTCTCAGAGTCTCAGTGTTCTCATCTGCAAAACGAAGTGAGTTCTTCAACCAACACCTGGATAATGACTTCTGTGTGCAATGTATTGTAAATGATGGGAGAGCTATCATTTCTCAAGTGCATACCATGTTTTGGGGCCTTACCTCTATTATCTAACTCCATTCACAACAAAGCCCTTTAGTGGAAATATTGGAAACCAAGGCTTAGAGAGGTAAGCAACACAGTGAGTGGAAAAGCCAGGATCCAAATTCGAGTCTGGACCCCAAAACCTTTGCTCCTTTTGCTCAGCTTCACACAAGCCCATTGTGGGAAGGGGCTCTGAGAACTGGAAGGGCAAGATATTGAATACTATATGTATATGATCACAACATATCATTTATATGTAGTTTTAAACGGATTTATGCTCTCATCCTAAATTCTTTTGTCTCCCATTGTTAGAGTGAAGCAAAATCCTTGGGGAAACTTTATTTACCCCATGGAATGCCATAGAAAATGTAATGGAGCTTGCAGTAGATTTGCCTGCCTGCCTGTGGCTCAGCCTAACCTCCATATTTTACGGGGTAGGAGAGTGGTTGTGATGAATTCTCTAGAGACCCCACAGGCTGGGGCAAGGGACCCAGACCTCCTTTCCTTCCTCTTTTCCGAAGCATCAGAGCATCTACATGCAAGATCCCTTCAACCCCAGCATAAGTGTACACTTGGGGAGCACTTATTCTCTTGAAGATGATTTATCTGTAAAGGCTTCGAATGACGGAAGTGTTGGTAAACTCAGATGCTATTGTCTCATGCTCTTTTTTCACTTCTGCAGCTGCTGGTTGGTTTGAAGAGAGGGTTAGTGCTCCCAACAGCAATGGCCGGCATTGGGTCAATATTCAGCGGCCAGGAGACGAACTGGGTTACTACTCATGCTGCTTTGTTGTGAACTGGAATTGGCATCATGTCTCCAACATTCTGAAGCCAAGGCTGAGGGTGTACAAGGTCTAGAATCATTAAGGGTGTGATAAAGTGCTGAAAACACAGGAGAATGTGTTGTTTAGTGAATGAAAATTGAAAAGAGAGATGGAGACAGATAAAGAAAAGACTGAATAATTGAATAGCTGATTTTTTTAAACCCTCAGGATGTTTTCTCCTCCTTGGATGGACACAATTGTGGTGTTACATGATAGTATTGCCTGGGGTGACCATACAATTTACCAACCGACACAGGAGATTTTGAGAGTAACGGAAGTGTTAATCGTATTCCCATACTCCAACTGCCTTGAGCAAGCCTGGAATGTCAGTCTCCCCAGTATTGCCCAATAAATTTATTTTGCTAGCCAGGATCTGTCTTCAGAGATGTGTTTCTGATGAGGTGTGATGCATCCTGGCCTGCACACTTGGCCTAATGCATAATTGCTGCTCATTAAATTATGGTTCCGCTTTCATCCCAACCCTGCTAGGCTCCTCATTAAGCTACATTTTCTCAAATGTGAAGATCAAGACTAGAGCTCTGCAGTCAAACAGACTTGGGTTTGAACTCGAGCTTTGTCAATTTCCAGCTGTGGGATTTGGGTAAGTTACTTAAACATTTGCAATTCTCCAATTCTTCATCTGTGAGGAGGGGAAAACAATAGTACCTGACTCCTATGGTCATTGTAAGGATGAAATGAAGTAATGCAGGAAAAGTGACTGACAGCACCTGTCACATAGCAAGTGTTCAATAAATGTTTGGTATAATGATTAGCTATTATTCATTATTAATGAAAAGACAGGGATGATATAACTCCTGATGTTTAACTCCCCAAGGGCAATAAATACCTAGAACAACATCCTTCTGCCCTCCCCATAAAATTAATTCCTTTTCCCATTTGACTCATACTCTTACACTCCTGGTGTAAAGTTGATAGTGCATTATGACCAACATGAAATGTACTTCCATCTGTATTTCCTCCCATTCTTTTCTTCTTTGTATCACTGGGTGCCTGGCGCTGCCCAGCACCTGGTATATGCTCAGTAAATTTTATTTATTTATTTTATTTTGAGATGGAGTCTTGCTTTTGTCACCCAAGCTGGAGTGCAGTGGCACGATCTCGGCTTACTGCAACCCCTGCCTCCCAGGTTCAAGCTATTCTCTTGCCTCAGTCTCTTGAGTAGCTGGGATTACAGGCACCTGCTACCACGCCCGGCTAAATTTTGTACTTTTAGTAGAGACAGGGTTTCATCATGTTGGTCTCAAACTCCTGACCTCAGAAGATCTGCCTGTCTCAGCCTCCCAAAGTGTTGGGCTTACAGGCATGAGCCACTGTGCCCGGCCAGTAAATATTTATTGAATTCAATTGAGAGTGTACATGTTAGGCTGTTCTTGCACTGCTATAAGAAAATACCCGAAACTGGGTAATTTATAAGGAAAAGAGATTTAATTGGCTCACAGTTCTTCAGGCTGTACAAGCATGGCACCAACATCTGCTCAGGTTCTGGAGAGGCTTCAGGGAGCTTTAACTAATGGCAGAAGATAAAGTTGGAGCAGGTGTGTCACATGGCAAAAGCAGGAGCAAGGTGGGGCACTGCCATACACTTTTAAATGACCATGCCTCATGAGAATTCACTCACTATGGCGAGGACAGCACCAAGCCATGAGGGATCTGCCTTGGACCCAAACACCTCCCACCAGGTCCCACCACCAGCAATGGGGATTACAATGAAACATGAGATTTGGCAGGGACATATATTCAAACTATATCAGGATAGTTTGAAAAGGCTGTTCAAATTCTTTTCAACTTAGTAAGTGTATTGTTTTGCATCATGTATGAAACAACCCATTTGCTCTTTCTGATGGGGAAGTATGCACTTTATTTTTTTTATTTTATTTTATTTTTTATTTTTTTTGAGACGGAGTCTTGCTCTGTCGCCGGAGCTGGAGTGCAGTGGCCGGATCTCAGCTCACTGCAAGCTCCGCCTCCCGGGTTTTACGCCATTCTCCCGCCTCAGCCTCCCGAGTAGCTGGGACTACAGGCGCCCGCCACCTCGCCCGGCTAGGTTTTTTTTTTTTTTTTTTTTTTTTTTTTTTTTTTGTATTTTTAGTAGAGACGGGGTTTTCACCGTGTTAGCCAGGATGGTCTCGATCTCCTGACCTCGTGATCCGCCCGTCTCGGCCTCCCAAAGTGCTGGGATTACAGGCTTGAGCCACCGCGCCCGGCCAGTATGCACTTTAAATTGAAGTTCCCAGGGGGGCGCAGAGGCTCATGTCTGTACTCCCAGCACTTTGGGAGACCAATGCAGGAGGATCACTTGAGGTCAGGAGTTTGAGACCAGCCTGGCCAACCTGGTGAAACCCTGTCTCTACTAAAAATACAAAAATTCGCCTGATGTGGTGGTGGTTGCCTGTAATCCCAGTTACTCAGGAGGCTGAGGCAGGAGAATTGCTTGAGCCTGGGAGGTGGAGGTGCAGTGAGCCGAGATCATGCCACTGCACTCTAGCCTGGGTGACAGAGTGAGACTCTGTCTCAAAAATAAATAAAATAAAATAAAATAAATAAATA
>NW_016804447.1:3766469-3774202 GCF_001698545.2 Rhinopithecus bieti | reverse complement strand
GGTGCAGTGAGCCGAGATCATGCCACTGCACTCTAGCCTGGGTGACAGAGTGAGACTCTGTCTCAAAAATAAATAAAATAAAATAAAATAAATAAATAAATAAATAAATAAATAAATAAATAAATAAATTACAGGTCCCCAGAATAGAGGTGTAGTTTTCAGCTGAGGTTTGGGAGCTAGGTCAGCAGACTTGTGGTTTGTTGTGCTGGGCCTGGGTGGACTCAAAGCCACCGAAAGCGGAAAGAATGGTGGCTTGAGAGACAAACAAACCTGGATTACATCCTGGCGTGACCACTAACTTGGAGGTTTGAGGTAACTTTCCATCATTCATTGAGCCTCAGCTTCCTCAGCTGAGGAGTGGAAATAATAACAACTGTAATATGTGTCAAGTGTGTTACATAAGTGGGAGCCCCAAAAAAAAAATGATGAATATTTGGGCATCCGGACATAAGTCCAGTTATCCAGATAAGAATTTCCTGCAGGGCTGAGAAGATCGATTTAGAAGGTCAATAGAAAAATCACTTAGAAAGAGTCAGAAGACAGGAGAGGGGAGCTTGTGTTAAAAGTTGCCCAGGCTCTGGGTAAGGGGCAGATTTCTGCTGTAAAATAGGCCCAAATCCTCAGCCAAATATGGGAGCGCAAGTCAATTTAAGTTTTTGCCTTATGTTTTTATGTTTTGCCTTATGACCCTAAGTAGCATCAGCAGCACCTGGAAACTGGTTAGAAATACAGACCATCAGGCCCCATGACTAAATCAGAATCTGAATTTTACCAAGACACCTGGGTGATTCACTTGGCCATCAAAGTTGAAAGAGTACTGACGTACCGGAACTAAGACATACCAGACTGAATTTTCTTTCAAATAAAATCTGCTTAAGTTCAATATGCCAGGAGTCCTGAATTCTCTCCTGGCTTTCCAGGGTCTGAGGCAGAGTAATCTTCCTGTCCACGTCCCCAACTCTTAAGGCCACTGACTTGTCAATGTCACATTAGCCCTCATGGGAAATAAGGGTCCTTTGCTGGGAACCTGAGGCTCGCTTTCTTTGGAAACCTAGAGTTCCATGGAGATGGGGCCAGGTTCTCACAGAAGAATCTTTTATCTGCAGCTTTAAAATCATCTATTTTTCCTGCCACTTCCCTGTAAGATTGCCCAGCTCCTGTCTAGCCAATTTTCTCAATCTTCCTGAAGCATCTACCTCTCATTTATTTGTTCCACATCTTTTGCTTGGGTACCTTCCCACACTGCCCCAATTATCCAAATTTGTCCAAACCTTCATCCTTCTTTAAACCAGTGGTTCTGAACCTTCGCTAGATGTTAAAATCATCTAGGTCCAATCTGCTGATGAGATTTTGAAAAGAAAGAAAGAAAACAACAAACAACAAAAAACAATGCTCTGGCCTTACTTTTGACCAATTCTAAATATTTAGAGGTAGTTTCCACGCATTAGAATGTTTTTAAAGCTTCCTGGTTTATTCCAACATGTAGACAAGGGTGAGAACCACTACCTTCAGCTTTTGGCATTTTCTTTACTTCTAATCTGTCTACAGTTTTCAATGCACAAGAAAACTTAACTATGTTTATTTTATGCTGTTCTCTTATTTGTCAATCATCCCTCCAAATTAATTGTTAGCCCTTACCAGTGGTGCTGGGGGTAGGCTCCTATAGGCTTATGAAAGACAATTGTCATGTGGAAACATGTTTTATAAGGTGGGCTACTCTGCATCTCTTCCCAGCTCCACCTTTAGTGAAATTACGTTGACAGCTTGGAAGTGGTTGTGCTGGGAGTATTTACCACACAGCAAGTTGGCATGTACATCAGGGTGTTTTAAATTTATTTATTTGTTCCATAATAACCAATCTTTGGCAAACTAGAAATTTTAAAAATTTATAAACTTTAAGGAATATCCACAAAAAATCAGATTTTAAGGTGAAATAGAAACATTTTTCTTGAAATAAAAAACAAAACGAAGAGGCTCACTCTTACTGCTTCATTTAGCATTGGTACTGAGGATCCTAGACAGTGCAATAGAATAAGAAAAAATAAAAGTAGGCTGGCATGGTGGTGCATGCCTGTAATCCAGCACTTTGGGAGGTTGAGGCAGACTGATCACACATGCCCAAGAGTTTGAGACCAGCCTGGCCAACATGGCGAAACTCTGTCTCTACTAAATACAAAAAAATTAGCTGGGCATGGTGGCACATGCCTGTGGTCCCAGCTACTTGGGAGGCTGAAGTGTGATAATGGTTTGGACCCAGGAGGTGGAGATTGCAGTGAGCAGAGATCATGTCACTGCATTCCACAGACTCTGTCTCAAAAAAAGAAAAAAGAAAAAAGGGAAGTATACATATTGGAGTGAAGTAAGTAAATCTTTCATTATTCCTAGATGACATACAATTATATATGTTGAAAATCTACGCAAATTATTTGTATATAGACTATTAGAATTAATACGTAAGCAAAGATTTCTTTTTAATTAATTAATTGATTAATTTTTTTTCCAGAGAGCCAGCTGTTAAATATTTACCAGCCTACCACTGCTCTTCTCTTTTTAATTTTCCCATATTGAGCCCAGTGCTAGAACTGGGGTAGATATTTAATAGGTTATTACTGGGGCAGCAGTTTTCAGGGCAAGATTTGTTGAGCCTAGAATGAAAAGGAAGGTAGAGACAGGGATAGCGAGGGAGGGAGGCAAGACTGTGTAGAAGAGAAGGGTGCTGAGGGAAAGGGTGGTGTGGGCTCAAGGGAGAAGCTGATACAGATGTGCTTTAACAAGCAGTTATTTTAGGGAACATCTTGTCAGCAGAGAGTCCAGGTGCCACCCATGATGAAACTTGAACAGAGACTTCATAGAAGAATATATGTCAGTGACCAATAATGATGCTCAACATCATGGTTCTCAGGAAAATTAAACCCACAATGAGAGGCCATTTCACTCCCAGCAAATGACTAAAATCAAAAGACTGATGAGGCCAAATGTTAGAAAGAATGTGAAGTAACTGGAACTCCCATACATTGCTGGTGCGGGTGTAAAAATGAAACAAACTCTTTCAAAACATCTTTGTCAGTTTCTTATAATGTTAGATGTGTATTTATAATATTATCCAGGATTTCTGTTCCTAGGTATTTACTCTGGTGAACTGAGAACATGTCTGTGAAAAGACTTGTGCAATGATGGCAGCCTTGTTTATAACAAATATAAATCAGAAACAACCCAAATGTCTATCAACAGGAGTATGAATAAACACATCATGGTATATTCATAAAATAGGATACTAATCAGCAATAAACTTAAAAGGATAAAATTACTGATATATACAATAACTCAGTTAAATCTCAAAAACATTATGGTGAGCTGGACACAAAACAGTACATACTGGATGATCCACTTATGTGAAGTTCAAAAATAGGCTAAACTAAACTACAATGATAGTAACCAAAATGGTGGGTTTTTTTTTCTGATAGGAGAGAAGAGTATGAATTAGTTGGAAAAGGAGACAAGGGAGTTTTCTGGGTGATGGAAATATTGTATATCTTTTTTGAGTAATGGTTACACGTTTGTATACAATGATCAAAGCTCACAGAATTGAACCCTCCAGATCTGTGTGTTTTATCTTACGTGAATTACACTAAAAAAAAAAAACATAGACATAGATACTGTATCAGTTGTCTATTGTTCATAACAAATTACTCCAAAACTTAAAGTTTAAGTCAGCAAATATTCATCATCTCACACAGTTTCTGAGCATCAGAGATTCAAGAATAGTTTAGCTAGGTGGCTCTGGCTCACGAAGTTGCAGTCAAGCTCTCAGCCAGGACTGCAATCCAAAGACTTGATAGGAGCTGAATGATTTACTTCCAAGCTCACTTGCATGGCTGTTGGAAGGAGGTTTCATCTTTCTACCACATGGGCTGTCAATGACTGCTGCAGGGTGAGTGCTCCTAGAGACAGAACAATCAAGGCAGAAGCCATAATCTCTTACAACTAAGCAAGGCATCTGTCACTTCTGGAGTCTTGCACTGGCCATGCAGACCAATCCCACTACAATGTGGAAGGGTACTACACAAGGGGTGTAGCCAGGAGGTGAGGATCATTGAGGGCCATCTTCAGATCTGGGCCCCTTATATATATATATATTGTAAGAAACACTTAAGCAGCGCCTGGCACATAGCAGCAGTCCAACGAATATCAGTGGTCATTACGTGGTGTCCCAGACATATTGGAAGAAAGGTCACACCACATGCATGAATCTTGAGTATGAGCAGGTCTCAGTAAAATCAGTTTTAGCTGAGTGAGGTGCGGAAGGCAGGGAAGAGCACACCTTTCACTACATATAAAGGTGCTGAGGATTTAGTTTGCCAAGAAAAGAACAAAGCAGTAAAAACTTTGGCCATGCAGGGAAGAGGAGAACTGGGCAAAGGGTTGACATGAAGCAGAGACAATGGATGATATTTGGGGGATAGGAAGATTTGAGCATATTTACTAGCTATCATGATACTTTCTTGGTTCTCCTCTTCCTTCTCTGACTGAACTTTCTGGGACTTCTTGACTGGCTCATTCTTCTTTCATCCTGGAATGACCTTCTCCCCTCCATCTAACACCCATCAACACTACCTCTTCTTAGCAGAGGCTCCTTCTCTGCCCTCATAGTGCATCCTTTGTACATGTGTCTTAGCTCTTATTTTATTTCGGTTGACTTTATTGCTAGTCGTTCACCTCTATCTGACACTGTATTTTGAGTTTCCTGAGAACAAGGACTGTGGCTTATCTGTTTTCATACTTTCCGCAGTGTCTTTTACATAGTAGGTACTCTATAAATGTTGGTTGACATGTGGCATGTGGCAGTGATTTGAATTCTGTGTCCTCTAGCCCAAAATATATAAAGCCTCATATTATCTCTATTAACCACCCAATTAATTAGCAACCTCCAATAGGAAAGAATGACTCACCCTCTTCACATACACATTTCATTTCATTTTTGAAGCCCATGACCAAGTGGGTGTAAGGCAGTCTTCATAACTTTGTCCATGACAGTGACAATGGATATTGAAATTGAAAAGAGCACAGAGGAACCGATTACCTCAATAGACAAAGAAGAAGCCTGGTTCAAAAGGAGAATATCCCAGACAGCTGTGGGCAATTCAGCAGCTGAACCGAACATTCCACGGATTTTTGCTTACAGGTTCCAGTTCTTGCACTTTTCCTATTCATACATCCAAAGCAACGTGCTTCTAATACTCTCTAAGTCCCCTTTTTCATCGCTGTTTCTGGTCATTTCCTAATTAAAACTCCATCATAATATTCGATCTTTTGTTGTTGTTGTTGTTCTAGAAAGAGGATTTTACCTGAAGTAAATACATTTCTATTACACACTTGCAGTTAGTAATTTGATATCCTTGTCTGCTTCAAGGACCATCTGAGTCTCAGGTACTTCTGTTAAGTGTGGGTCCAGTCATGGACAGGTATCATATGGTACAGCTTTAAGAGCTACAGGGGTTTTCTAGGTTAGAAGAAAAAACCATAATGATCTCACTCTCAGAAGCACAATTAGGCTAAGCATCCCAGCAGAGCCCACCAACAGGACACAATTCAGTATTTGCTGGCCCTAATCTGTCTCATCACTGAGGTCCATGTCCTGGGACTCAAACCAGCCCAATTTGTGAGTCAATCTTGACCTAAGTCAGATGTACAGGGCTATGGGCTCTACCCATGGGTGGACTCTGGAATTAATTAGTCTTGGCTGCTTCTCCTGGACATATCCATCTGCCCTGAGTCAAGCCCTTTCCCCAAAACCAGCAGGGCATTTTACTGGCGTCATTTAGCATGAGTAAGAAACTAGGTATGAGGGTGGGACTTTGTGCTACTGTTTTCTCAGTCAGTCCTTTAGTTGGGTCCAGTGAAGTGTGGGGAGAAGCAATGTGATTTGTTTAATAATAATATCCCCAAATCTGAAATCGAGCTAACCTAGATTATTTTTCTTGGTTCCATTTCTTATTAGCTATTTGGTCATGGGCAAATTACACAATGTCTTTTCCCATTTGGGAAATGGGGGAAATAATACTTGTGTTACAAGTTTGTTTCAATAATTAAATGAGCAGAAGGTGTGAAAGCTTTAGCATGTAGTAAGTGCCCAATAATGTTATTTCTGTTTCCATCTTCCCTTAGACTGGAGTTCTGCCTTTCCGGCCCAATGAGTTTATTTCGAGCATCAGCCCAAAGATTCTATACTCTGCTGTGATGTCCACACACCAACCTAGTTCCTTGGAAGTGACATCAGTTCAAATCAAACACAAGGTTATTGTGTTCCTTTGGATTTGCCATACTGGATTGGTGGTTGCTTCCCTTGGAGTACAACTTGGCAGCTGATTCAGTTTTCCCTGTCTTGACCTTACCTGTTCACAGACCTTCCCATCCCTATATCTGATGCCAGTAACACAGAGGTAAGCAGAGTGGAATAGAGTTTAAGTGCATAGGCTTTCACATTGGACAACCTGAGTTTAAATCCCATCGCTATTACTTCCCTGCTGTGTTACCTTAGGCAAGCTACTTAACTTCCCTAAAGCTTCAGTCCTTTTCTAAGACAATGGAGAGGATCACATGAGATCATACATATGAAGCTCTTAGCAAACTACTTGGTACATAAGGAATGCTCAGTTAATATTGGCTATGATTTTATGCTTTGCAGCTGAACCTAATCATGCAAGGATGCTATGCACTAATCATTAAGTAATGGTTGTGTCTTGAATACCATTCACCTGTCAGTAGTTGGCATCAGGCCACAACTGTTCTTGCCAAATTAGGCAGTTCCAGTTTTTGTGTGATGAACTTTGGGTAAAAGAGGCTGAGTGGTTCATTAGCCACAGGTGTATTTGATCATATTTTTATTTGCTTTATCTTATTTATTCACAAGTAGCCTCAGAATCTGGGTCTGAAAGAGGGAGAAAATGATTCTTCACTCACCTATGTGTATTCCTGAGCCACAAGGAGAAACTGAGTCTAGAAGAAATGAGGCTACACCTATAATCCAATTGAGAATCTCTAAAGGCCTGAGCCAATAAGAGGTATATGAGAATAAAAGTCCCCATGAATTCCAAGCCCTAGAGTGTCCTGCATATAGCAAACCCAGAAACGCTACATTTATCAGCGAACACACGGAGGCCTCTACGACTTGGAGTCTTGTACTCGGAGCCATCACAGCATTACTGAAATCCTACAACATTCACTTCTGTTGTGCACACCATTCAGGCCTCAGGGAGATACTTCTCCAAATCAGTTGACCTATGTCCTAAGAACAACAACAAAAAGCTACATCCACATGCCATGAAGATTTGTGGATTGAGCTTCTGCTAATGTGGAAGTCAGAAACCGCTTAAGAAGAGAGGGAGCATTTGAATGACAGGCACATTTAGATAAAGAAAATAAAAACAAATTAACTTGTCCAATTCTTCCTTTGTAAAGCAGGTGTGCAGAAAGATATTGGTTCTTTACATTGGTAACTAAATGTACATTGCCCTGTGGAATTGTGATTAGTTTAAGTTTTATAAACATATTTAATGACATTTAATTACTTTTTAAGAAAATAAAACATAAGCTTTATTTAATAATCTTTATTCATATTTGTGATACCTCTTAACTATAATTCATATTTCTCTTTTCGTGTTATGAAATAATTTGAATGTTTGAGAAGAAAATAACTTTGAAAACAAAAAATGATTTTATATTTTAGGTTTGCT
>NW_016804447.1:3746652-3765976 GCF_001698545.2 Rhinopithecus bieti | reverse complement strand
CACCCACCCATGCAACCAACCACCGAACCAACCAAAAACAGAGAGCATATACCAGCAGGGAACAACTACTGCATCTGTTTCTGGCTCCTCATACAACGGGCTTTACAACTTAAACACGGTCAGTCTGCACTCTGAATGCATTACCCATACATTTTAGGCAAATCTGTACTTTTCAAAATTTTATTTTTGAAAAGAAAGGTACAGTCTACAGAATCTTTCATTCCTGATTCGATCATGTTCAACCCATGGGCCACCTGCTATTGTTGAAGTGGAATTCAATTGCGATATACGTAATTCAAAAAGTCAATATCCAGGTATTTTGACCTTTTTAGAATCTAAAGACCCAGTCTCTAGGTAACAATTAGAGAGGACCCAGAGACCCAGTGCTCCAATCAAGAAATATTGACCAGAAACTCAGAAGGGTGAGTTTCTTATCTTATGTTTCCCCACTGACTCAATGAAAAATGTTACCTGGATACTACTGAAATTCCAAGTAACTACATGCTGCACCACTAAGGACAGCAATTGGTTTTCTTCCAGAATAATCAGGTTGTCATCAAAGTGGAAGGCTGCTGAAATGGACAGCAAGCAACACGCACACATACACAATATCACCTCTTTTGTTCAGAAAGACATAGGTCTGGGTTTGGGGTTCAGAAAGACCTATGCCAACACATTATTAGGTTTTTAAAAATATTCTATGGATCAATGAATAGAGAGAGAATTTATTCTTCCTGAGGAGTAGATATTTAAGAAATTAGTAAGGATTAGGAAACTTTTAAAAACATCTCTTTGGACTTACTTTATAAGGTTCTATGAAACAATGAAATCATTGTTCTGTATAGGAGTCTAATCTCCTTGGGAGTGACATTTTACTACCTGGTTCTATTGCTTTGTAGTTGAGTGTGTATTAAGTCTGATATCTACATACAAGCCACAGGGACAAATGGGTTCCTTTTGTAAATACTCCCTGCCACAGTCTACATTTGTAATCAGACGATCAATATGGTTAACATGTGCCAACTTCACTGGAGAAGGGTGAGTGAGCCTGGTTGAGATCCATGATACTGGAGAAATAATGTGAAGAAGCTGTATGAATGGGGCCCATTGTTTGTCTGTATTTTAAATGTTCTCATTTTCCACAACATTTTATGGAGAGCTCTTAAAAGGCCTTTATTGATAGAGATAATCATTAAATGTCAGTTTAAAAAGAGGTGTTGTTGATGTAAATGTAATCCAATCTGCTTTTGCACCGGGCCTTTTTATCCTTGTGTACTGAGGAGTACTTTGCCAACCCCATCCTGTCACCAAAATCCAAGATGTAATTCATAGAGGCTTAGAGAACCCCTTTCTAGATTTAAATTTAGAGGCATGGGATATTTATTAGATTAAATAATTTATGTTAAAAAGTTGACATAAATTTGGCACAAGACTTTCTCTGTGACAACTAGACCCCGAATATTTACTCATTAAGTGATCATGCGTTGAGCATCTACTCTGCACCAGGTGCAGTGCTCTGTAATGCGATAAAAAAGCTAATGTCCTCACCTTCAAAAGACAGAAATAGACATGCAAATAAGTTGATGACAATGCAGGGTGACAAGTGCAATGTAAGGAACCTGTGCAAGCTAACCAGTTTGAATAGAGCATTGATTCTCAGAACCTGATCCCAGCAGAATCAGCCTTATCTGGGAACTTGTTAGAAAGGCAAATTCTCACTGCAATAAATAAATAAATAAATAAAATAAAATGACATGCATGTAAGGTAATGCATGTATCAATTAGCTTGATGTAGCCATTCCATAATGTGTACATATATTAAAACATTGTGTTGTACACCATAAATAGAGAAAATTTTTGTCTGTTTTAAACAAATAATATTTTTTTTAAAAAAAGGAAACAAAATAATGTGAATACTAATAGTAAAAACATCAGCAAGTCCCTTAAGAAACAAAAAACAAACAAAAGAAAACTTGGTATGCAACAAGATTAAAAAAAAAAAAAAAGTAGAAACAAAACAAAACAAAACAAAACAAAACCTAGAAAACAAAATAAGAAAGAAATACAATTTCTCAGGCCCCAGAGCTACTGAATTCTACACTCAGGGGGTGAACCCTGCAATCTCTGCCTTAACAAGCCCTCCAGCTGGTTCTGATGCCTGCTCAAGTCTGAAAACTGCTGGCCTGAAGCAGTGATTGTCAAACTCTGGTGCAGATTAGAATCACCTGGGGAGCACTTAAAACTCCCAGGGCTCAGGCCATATCCCAGACCAATTAAATAAAAATCACTGGGGGTAGATGAAGCGATGATGTCTGCACCAGTTTTTAAAAGTCAAATAAGATATTTCCAGGAAGACACAGTAAGAAGGCATTTCTGGCAGAGGGAAGAGTCCACAAAGTCACAGAAGCATGAAACAGCTCTGTATTTTGGAGGTAAAATCAACACTATTACTGAAGCATACAATTTCAAGGGGTGGTCAGGCGTGGCGGCTCAAGCCTGTAATCACAGCACTTTGAGGGGGGGCCAAGGCAGGCGGATCACTTGAGGTCAGGAGTTCGAGACCAGCCTGGCCAACATGGCGAAACTCCGTCTCCACTAAAAATACAAAAAACAATTAGCCAGGCGTGGTGGCGCATGCTTGTAATCCCAGCTACTCTGGAGGCTGAGGCAGGAGAATCGCTTGACCCCAGGCAGCGGAGGTTGTAGTGAGTGAGATTGCGCCACTGCACTTCAGCCTGGGCGACAGGGTGAGACTCCGTCTCATTAAAAAAAAAAAAAGTTTAAAGGGGACAGTAGACAGAGGTCAGTTCACAAGGAGCCTCCAGGCTGCTACTACGTGGAAGATGAATTGAATCTTACTTATAAATATATTTTGTCTGTTTTTTATTGGAAAACTGGCGTGGGTTCCATTTTGCTACCTACCCATCTTGCGTCCTGGTGTTGACTTTCCTATCAAAACCATTCCTCTAAGCTGAGGCTGTTTATAATTAAGATCCGTGATTATCTAGCACTCGACAAAACTCAGCCACTGCTGCTCCGAGCGGAAGGAGAGACAGACTTGGTAGCAGATAACTCAGAAAAGAGGATGTGAGACAAAGCAGAGGAGCTACAGAAAAGGAAATGGTTGCTTTAGCCTTTTATTCCAACCCCCCTCCCCCAGCTGAATCAGGGAGCGACTCTGGAATAAGTGCATCTGCCCTTTAAGAAATCAAAGCCAGACTCAGGAAGTGGGTGGGAAGCCTCCTAAAGAGCCTCAGCTGCCGCGTGCCTTCTGTCTGCTGTGGGCCCAGCAGCTGCACAGACCCCTCTTGTTGGGAGACAAGACAGGGCTCTTTCTCTCCCGTGACCTCAACCTCATCTCCAATGCTGGGGAAGAGAGACACTGAAATTCTTCCTGTGACTGAACACATGAGAATGTGACAGTTATTTGGGGTAACAGGTTTCCTGTGGGTCCTGTGTTCAACAAGGACTATTGCGTGAAGAGTATGCATTCGTTCCAGTGTCAGGGGAGAGGAAAAGAATGAGGAGGAGGTAGGCACGTTCCATTCTTTGATTTGCATAATACAAATATTTCCAGAGGGCAAAGATGGGCAGAAGCTTTAAGCCACAGCCATCTTCCATCTTGACAGAGGGAACCATGGTAGTTGAACAAAACGCCTAGCACCCTCTGCCCACCTCTCCTCCCTTCCACCTCCCCTTGAACATTTTTAGGTTTTCAAGTGTAATAAAGAAGTCTACTGTTCCAGTTTGATTCAAGGTCTGCTCTAACTGGGTGTTCACATTCATAGCCTGCTGACCAGATCGGAGGTAGTTTAATAAACAAAGCAACTATAAATCAGCTATGAAGATGGTGAACACCCTGGCCTGGACCAACTTTATGAGGTTCAAGTCTCTACTTTTGCTAACCCATGAAATGGGGAGAAATTGGGGATGCATATGTTTTGGACAGATGAGTCAGCAAGTTGAGCCTGAGATTGTGGTGAGCAGTTTAGGCACAACTTCAAGGCCAGCCTCATTTGAAACAGGAGGGAAGGGAGTTCTCTCCTGAGGGAATTTGTTAAGGAGCGCATCACTGGTTTCTGAATTGAGCTCTGTCGGCCATCTCAGCATCACCTCACGTCTGCACACATCATATCATGTGATACACTTGGGAGAAAGGGCCAGGTCAATTTCCTCCTGGTGGGTGATTTGGTTTTCCTCTTCAGCGAATGTTTAATGTTTCTCTTTTGGCTTGCATGTGGAAGCCTTACTCTATGCTAAGCTATGATAAGCACTTTACATGGCAATATGGTAACATAGTCCTGTAACCACGGGCTTTAGAATCACTCTGCCATGTTCAAATCTCAGCTTCAATCATGAAATATACCCAGGGAAGAAACCTGCATGCATACCCACTGAATCTAAAAGCTGAAAAAAGTCTCTATGCTACATGAAACAAAAACAAAAACAAAAAAATCTAAACTTTATCCCTTTGGACAAGTCACCTAATCCAGTCAAACCTGAGTTTTCTTAAATACTAAATAGGAATAGTAATAACAGTACAGGTACTTGTTGGATTGGGTAAATATGAGGGTTTATAAATTTATTCATATAACATCCTTACACATAGTATGTACCCAATAATGCTACATACTTTTACTATGAACCATCCTTTTCACAACCTTAGGAAGTATATGCTCCTCTCCCTATATGCAAAACAAAAGAGAAATTTAGAGACTTTAAGATCTGCTTCCATGTCACAGAACTTGTACATGGGAGATTCAAGTTTCAGACTCAATTCTTGGGATAGAGTCCATGCTATTAAACATTACACTAGACAGCCTCTACTGAACAATGACTTTTTATTACTTGACTGTTTAAATTCACATCTCCTCTCCTTCTCAAAATGAGTACCAATTTGTCCCATGCATAATTTATTCTCAAGCCTTAACGCTTGCTTTTCTGCCCTTGTTTGATTCCTTTTCTCAGTTTGCAATGTCACTGTTGGGTTTCTACATTGTACTTGCAACATTTTTGAGTACCGCCTGTTATAAACTAGTCATTTTGCTTCCACATATTCATTCTTAAAGAGAAGACTGTTTCTTAAGAAAAAAGAGAATAAAGGAGGAACAGATTCTCAGATGTAATCATCATGGTGTGCAATGAATACCTGGGCACTTGCAGGGCCATTGCACTTTCAAATATTCCTTTTCTTGTCTGCATAACAAGGACTCAGCCACACTCTCCTAAAGACAGCTGGCTATAGTAGTCTGGGTGAAAAGCCTGACCAGTAGATCTGTGCTCCATACTGAACAGTGAGAGAACAAAAATGGTATATTTCAAGTTTCAGATATATGTGTGTGCATATGCATATAAATTACATATATTCATATATTTATGTGTGTATATATACATTCATGTAATCATGTTGGAGTATTAGAGAAGATTTAGCTAAGCTCTTGTAGGCTGGACCCACAAACCACAACCATAAACTGAAAAAGAATTCAGCTACCTAACAAACTATTGAATTGAAATAACTGAAATGGAATCATTTTTCTGGGACTGTTTAGGTGTAGATAATTTGGAAAGTCAATTATTGAAAGTCAACTACTGCCATATGCTTCTGATATCAGACAGGTTCACTTTAGACCTATAGATCAAATAGGTCCTTCACAACTGTGGCAGGAATGGTTGTATAATATCCAGCAACGATGAATATAATGTATATGTGTAAATTTTTGTCAACTGATATGCTGTTTTGTTTGAGTTTCCACTTAACCACACTGCTGTGGTTTCTTGGGGGTAAGAGCTGTAATACACTCAGACTCCTTACACCCCCTCCAGAGGCATGGTATTTGGCATATGGTTTTTACTCAGTAAATGAAGAAGTATAATGAACTGAAATGCTTTCTCCCTGTTTCCTAAGATGCTATTTAACTAGTTAAAAGTTACAAGTTACAAAAGTCTTTTAAAAGCCTTTTAACTAGATAAAAAACACTTATTAACACCTTTTTATGTATAGGCCACTAGCATGTAAATGAAACTGGCGTAACAAGGTAAATGTGTATAAAATAAATGACAGAAAAGATAGAGTTCTGATGAGCTGTTTCAGTGATGCAGTAGATAGCAAATGATGATTTTGGAGTGTTTTTTGAATTCCCCAATTTAATAATTGATGTTATCAAGTATGTTCACAATGATTATTGTGTCCAAGATGTACCTTAGAAGAATGTAAAGAAGTGTTAGACAAAATATGGGTAACCTATCCCTGCCTTCAGGGAGCTTCTAGACTGATTGCACATAGGTCTGTATTTAAATAATTATCAAGCTACAGATCTTGTTTCTTGCCTGTGAACTGTAACCATATTCTAGAATCAGACATAGAATCACTTCCTGTGTTAGTCTTCACAAACAGAACTCTTATTGTCTGTACTGTGCTCTTTACTTTTTAACATTAGCCCTTCTAGGTTGCATCAAGAATTCAGGAAAATCACATAGGAGAAGGCCCAACATTTTCTGGGTTTTTAATGTGTAAACATACTTGATAACATCAGTTTTTAAACAGCTCCCCATTGATGCAAACTCAGCTACTTACTTACCCTTTCTCTAGCTGCTCTGCAGGACTCCATATTTTATGCATGGGGGCAGTGATCACAAAGTTAGAAGGTACCAGGAATGGCATGCCCATTTACAGATGTACAATAGCCATTCAGCAATCACAGGTATATCACAGTGATCATTTCTGGAGGATAAACTGGGGAAATTGAAAATTCTACATTAGGGATCTAAAATACTCCAAAATCATCACTTGCTATCTACTGCATCACTGCAATAGCTCATCAGAAATCGATCTCTTCTGTGATTTATTTTATATATATTTACCTTGCTGTGCCAGTTTCATTTACATGCTAGTGACCTATACATAAAAAGGTATAGTGCCTGTACCTAATAAATTTTATGACTGACTAAATTATTTGAAGACTACAGATATGCTACATCCACTTCTAACCCTTCTGAAGGAACAACTGTTAGGTTCTGAAACTATATACACTATTTGCGTTAAGAGACTACGGTATAGGAAGTCCTGAAATGTACCACAGAGTATGAATAAGTTGTGAATTATATATTATGCTGAAGCTTAATGGGTACTGTAGCTGAGGGCAAGATATCTCATAACTAATTATATTCATTTTGCATTTAGTAGTACATTTGAAATACAGATATTAAAAATGTGTAAGTTGAACTTTTGTTAAAATTACTCTCCCTAAGAGTTAAAATTACTCTCTTGCTATACTTTAGGCTACATTTTCAGGCTGCCAAAACACTTCATTTGATTTAAGAAAAAGTCTGTCCAACTGTTGTCAAGGATCATGTAACAACCAGTTGTATTTTTTTTTTTTTCAGCCTTGTAACTGTACATTTTGTGTTTTGGTGACCCAGGCTCAGGCTACTTGAGAGAGATAGAATTAAAAGAGTTGATTTAAATAGGGAATGAAAAGGAGAATATGCATTCATACAGAGCTTTGGTATTTGGAGCCCTTTCACATACATTATCTCATTTAATCCTCCCAGATGCTCTACAGATAGAGGTACTATGATTATCCCTGATTTTCAGATGAGATTTTATTTGAAGAGAAGAAGTAATGGAGACTAGGATTCAAACATAGGTGTTCCGACTCCAAATCCTGGTATTTTTCTAGGATTCCAAAATCTTGAAAAAAGGAACGTATTTCTAAAATCCAGTATGTGCTGGGACAAATCTTTGTCAGACTACATTTGCAATCTGATTGTTGATATCATAATGCCACTGTAGGTTTTTTTTTTTTTCTTAATGTGTCATGTGTATAAACCAGAATTCTAAGTCTGAGGTTCTCTAAAGGAACCTCACGTGTTTCAGATATCAATAGGAATTAGATTCAAATGTCAATATTTGAATCTAAGGCATCAGGGAAACAGTATGGTATTTATTAGTAGCCTCAGAGTCTTCTTTCTAAGGCTAGAAGTAAGAAGTATCTTTAGTTCTGGACTTGATCTGCAATTTATCTTACAATGGGTCAACAGGGACAACCAGTTGTTGTGGACAAAGCAATGGAATTGCGACTTTAGTGAAGTTTGAAATACTTTTTCAATAGGAAGTGACTTAAGTTCACATAAGCCAATATTCAAATGGCATCTAAAATGTGCAGGACACTGTGGAGATGTTAAATGGAAGTGGGGAGGGACATACATCTTCTTTTGCACAGAACAATCCTGATTTATGCCAGTTGCCCTGTCTGCCTAGAGCCACTGACGTCTTCATCCTCAAAAATTACATGGTCAGCCTAGAAAGACTCTGTCAAGTCTCAAGGAGATTGTATTATAATGTAATGGGGTCCAGTAGAAGAGGGATATAAGAAAAGCATGCCTATACATATAAAACAGGGCAGACGTTTCCAAGTGTTATATTTTAAAATAACATAAAGCAGGCTAGGTGCAGGGGCTCACATCTGTAATCCCAGCACTTTGAGACACTGAGGTGGGCGGATCTCTGGAGGTCCAGAAATCAAGACCAGCCTGGGCAACGTGGCAAAACCCCGTCTCTACCAAAAATACAAAAATGAGCCAGGTGTGGTGGTGCACACCTGTAGTCTCGGGTACTCTGGGGACTAAGAGAGAAGGATTGCTTGAGCCTGGGAGATGGAGGTTGCAGTGAGCTGCAACTAACCACTGTACTGTAGCCTGGGTGACAAAGCAAGACCCTGTCTCAAAAAAATAAAAAATAAAAAAAAAGACATAAACAAATGATTTGGAAATTTAGATAGAAAGATATATTTAGTAGGAGTTAATGAAGAAGGAAAATATCATCCTATGTCATTTTCAACAGTAATGATGAAAGTTATAAAAAATGCTGGGATATATATAAAATGTATACTAGCACAGAGAACTCATGTTTCACATGTCACTATCCTTGTTACAAGAGAATTGTAACTTGATCTACCACTCTGGGCAGAATATCTGATTAAAGATAAAGTTACCTTTAACAACATTTGGAGCGACTGTTTGAATTGAGGCCTTAGGAAAAGATAAACCCCTCTTACCAGCGTCAGGGGTGCTATGTCCAAGACAAGTCCCTAATATTCCCTTTGTTAGTGTCCGGTTTAGAAATAGTCATGAGGTCAATTCTGGCCAACGAAATATCAAAGGAAGTCATCTTGGAGAGTTCCAGAAAAGTTTTTCCCAAGAAAGAGACACAGGGAGAGAAGGTACCAACTTTTCTTCTGCCTGATAAAATGTCTTTATGTCATAGCTGAAATGGTGACATGTATGAATCTGAGGATATAGACAAAACACAGAGAGGAGCAGAGGGAGGGGAATCGGAGACATGGAAACTTTATGGAAGAGCACTAACTGCAGAGAATTTATAGTGTCTTGATTATAAGTCTATTTTTCTATCTGATTCTGTCCCTGTTTCCTTTTGCAGAGTCCCATGTGGATGTCGGTGTGATGATTAGGATGCCTGATGCTTCTGAAACAAGAATACACTTTACAAAAATGCCCAGTCGAAAACACTTTTTACTTTCTATCTTGTGCTAAGAGTGCCTTTTTGGATCCCACGGCTTCATAATGGTAAGAACATAAATTTTAAGCTGGTTTCTACTGTGAACAGTCTTTATCTGATTATTTAAATCCTTCTACCTTGTGGTTACTTCCTATATTGAACTCTTAAATCTCCCACTAGTAGGAACCAGTTCACATCTTCCACCTATTTTATGGCTGTTGTAAGAGGAATTGTTTGTTGCTTTGCTAAGCTACTTCTTTTTAAGAGTCTGATGTCCGTTGGCATGTGAATTACACTAGACCCTGTGGGTGATCAGAGAAAAGCAGTAAATAATGTCCTTTGACCTTAATAGAGTTGCCACACATATTTTGCTCAGACAGTTCAAGTTTGTGGGAGGTGTGCCAATGTAATTATTAATAACATCTCTTTTTATTCTCAAAAGTGTTCCAATTTGGATAATAAATTACATGGTTCCCTAGACCTTAGAGGCCTTAAATTCAGTTAGGGAGATGGGAGACCCAAACAGAAAAAGGCAACTAACCCAACAAAGAAATGTGTGATGAATACCAAATACATGCTCTGTGCTATCAGTGAATGGAGTCATATTTTAGGAGAGACTGCTAAGGCCTTCAGCGATCTGGCAAACTACCTGGAGATGAGACAAGATGGCTCTTGAAGAACATGTAGAGTTGAAGCCAGCAGTGAAGAAAGGAGATCATGTAATCAACCTTTCACATGAGAGACTGCTAAAATCAAAGTAAAGCATAATTTTTCAACCTGAATAAGTATTGGCAAAAATGATTTCCTCCCCTCTTCTGAGCAAGCTGATACTACAGGCAAACCAGCTGGCAGCTTGAGCAGAAAGCTCATTTTGGCCCATTTAAATACATGGGTGTTTTCCAAATGTTCAATCTGGCCCCCCACCACATTAATGAGCCATTTGCCTTGCTGACATAATCACTACCCCGTGGCCATGAAGGGGACGAAAGAAATGAGAGCTGGATGGGCTGAAACCTGTGCCCAGTAGAGGACCTCCCAGAGGGCAGCCCGGGCTTTAGTGACAGCTCCAAGATGTGGCGCTGCACACACCACCCACTTCCTGTTTGGCTGCATTTTAACCCTGCTCTTGGTCCAAGTGGGTACAGGCACACTGTGAGAAGGAACTGTTGAATGAAAACATGCTTAAATATACTAACTCCATTTCAAAAGCATTTTCAAAATATACTAACTTCATTTCAAAAGGGTGTCCATGGACTATAACTTATTATTCAAAATGTTCATAATGAACAGAGTTGTTTAACACTTTTAAATCTAACCCGTGAATGTCACCGCCACTTTGCCTTCTTTGAGCATCACACCATTGAGTTAATGGTATGATGAGCCTTCTTGTCCCAGAGTTTGATTACATCAAGTTTTTAGGTTTTTTTCTTTAAAGATTAGAACCTTTTATGCAAACAAAATCTTAGAAATAATGCTAATTTGTAAGTGATAAAGCATGCTAGTTACCAACTCAATGTTTCCTCTCCCCTTCTTTCTTATTAACCAATCCCCAACTTTTATTTGGGACAGCAGTATGGTCAACTTAAAGCAATAAAAGCTAGATTCCCCACTTTTCTTTTATATCTGTAGTTATATTACAAAGACCTAGCCAAAAGAAGATACAATATGAGATGTCCAGAACAGTTCTTCTGAGAGGTCTAAATCAAATAGCATGCACCTTTTTGCCCTTTCCCTTTCGCTCCTGGCTGCGTGAATTGTCAACATGAATGGCCGTAGCTCTGGCAGCCTTCTTGAAAACATGAAGATAGGGCTGGACTCTAAAGATATAGGAACAGAACACCAAAAGGAACGTGGGTATCTAATAATTTAGTGGAACTATCATACCAGAGCTTGCATGGCCTACTTCTGGACTTGGTTATGTAGGAAAAAAAATTGTCTCAATTTCTCATGTTATGTATTTGAAGATTTCTATGTTAGCACAAAAAGTAATTTTTACTGTTGATAAACCGATAAATGTCAATCTGTTGAATGTGAAAACTGACAAATAGGAAACTTCTCTGGTTGAAGTAAAGGTCAATGGAGGCCAGATTTCCATCTACCATAGTATTTGAATTATAACACATTTATAAAGCAGTTTTGGATTAATATGGTAATTCTAGAGGTACTAATAATTAAATGCAGGACCATCTGTAAACTATTTAATCTTATTAGAGTCATGACCCTTCACATTGACTGTAAAATGTTATATAAGGTGAAATAGAAGAAACTGTAATTTCTTTCTCTATTATTTCAGAACAAGTGCTAGTAAATCTGGAGTGGTCTAATCCAGACCTTAATCAGCATTGAATAATATGCCTTTTTCTCAGTTTAAGTGGAAAAGACTGGTGCAAAATATAAAAAGGTTTTTTTGAGTATCTACTAATTGCTTGGCATTTTATCTGTATTATACCATTTAACCATCACTACAAATCTATAACAGAGAGAGACCCTATATGTTGCCCATCTCCAGCAGGCCTCCAAACCTATATGTTGACCAACTCAAGGAGACACTGTTCACATTGAATACAGTAAGAGTGTCCTCTGGAGCAGTGCAATGTAGCACCTCTTAAATTAGAGGACATAACCTGTTTATATCGTCCTGTCTTCCTTTCTTTACAGAAACAGCCAGCCTCAATTCTATAGCAATTCTTATCATTCACAGAGCTGGATGGGCCTGACTGTTCCCTTTACCCAAGGCCTCAGCATGGTCATTTTGAAATGGGAATAGTCACCTTATTCCCCTCATGGGGCATGCGACAGGGGCATGGCTTCTTCAGTGCCCATCTGCTTAAACCCTTAGTGGGTACATGCAGACAGGCAGGTCCTAGGGAGCATTTTTGGGCTCCAACCCCACAGCAGCGTCTCGGGTTGAGTGTTTACAGTTCCTGAAGACCCAGTGGGCATGGGTTACAGGGTACTCTTCAGCTTTGCCATCTGTAGGCGGCTTATGTTAATCAGCTCAATTAGATCCTCTGCCTTATCGGAAGGACAGAGGTTTTCTGTATCCCAGGTTCTTGCCCTAGTGTACCAGAAAAATCGGATCACATGTGGGCTTGGAGGTTGAGCATAAGATTTTATTCGGTGATGAAGGTAGCTCCAAGTACGATAAATGGGATGCCAGAAGGGGGATGGAGTGGGAAGGTGGTGTTCCCCTGGAGTTAGACTGCCCAGGGGCTGGAGTCTCCTCCAGCTGCCTGCAGCCATATTCTCCTCGGCGTATGCATCATTCCACCATCACTGGCCTGCTGGTGTCTGCTGATGTGTTCTTCTGCCCCTCTCGACATCCAACCACTTGTGTGTGTGTCCGCTCGGGTCTTGGGTTTTTATGGGCACAGGATGGGGGACGTGGCTGGCCAAAAGACAACTTTTTGAGTATGAAAACAGAAATGCCTGTCCTCATTTAGGTCCGTGGGCACAGGCCCAAGGGTGGAGCCCTCGCCAGGGACCCCGCCCTTCTTTACCCAGCACTTCCCTGCCCCCTCTCATATCAATTTGATCCAGGCTTGGCTTATCTGACCACTCATATCCTAGCCACAGTTGATTCAGTGATGTTCCTGACTAAAGACAGATCAATGACAGTACCCCCTGGGATGCCGCTAGAGTTAAGGGAAAGCTCTTTTGTTCCTCTTGGATCCTGAGTTGTAAAGAGCATATGATCCTGCAACTGCTAGTGGCCATCTGACTATTATGCATCAAGAGTTTGCCTGAAAATGGAGCTATAACATTAATTGAGCAACTGGATCCAGTCATGTTGAAGACTCCTTCAGTTACATGAGTCTATTAACATTTTGTTCTTTAAAAAAGGTAGTTTGATTCTATTTCTACCATTTGCTATCAAGGAGTTTCAACTAATGCAGGTAGCTATTACCACCTCCATGAGGCTCTGAGAAATTAAGTCACTTGGCTAAGCTGGTCAGTAATTGATGAAACGGGATTCTAAAGTAGGGTAGTCTGGTACCCACATCCATCTTCTTTTCATTACACTATGCTGCCTCCCAAAACCAATGAAAATAAATTGATGGAAATCATGATTTATCATTAGGCTTTCTAAAATATAATATTCCTACAAACAGTTTCCCCATCCCAAATTTCATGCTAATTCCAACTGGTAAATTTATGAAGCAAAGTCATTGCTCTTTGTTAGAAAAATGTTTTCATATTTACAAAACTTTAAAGAATATTTCAATGAGGCTTGTCATTCTTTCTTGAATACCTACTATACAGGGATTGGGATTAATTGTTAACAAAGAAATTTAATAAAGAAACAAATGAAAATAGCAGTCTATACAGAGCATAGCACATTTTTAAGTCACTCTGTTCCAGAATGGGAGGTAGTAACACCATAAGACCAACATCAATAAAATGCCATGACAGAAAGGGGTGGTGGCACACCAGAAATAGGGGTAGTATTTCTAGGCAAGAGAAATCATATTGATTCTCTTGAGGACTGAACGTGAGGCAATGTGAACAGGAAGTTCTAGGGCAGTGCTGTTGAATAAAACTTTCTACAGTAATGAAAATGGTCTGCCAGGTGCAGTGGCTCATGCCTGTAATCCCAGCACTTTGGGAGGCTGAGATGGGCAGATTGTTTGAGTCCGGCAGTTTCGGGAACAGCCTGGCCAACATGGTGAAACTTTGTCTTTACTAAAAATACAAAAATTAGCCAGGCATGGTGGCACATGCCTATGTTCCCAGCTACTCAGGAGGCTAAGGCTGGAGAATCAGTTGATCCTAGGATGCAGAAGTTACAGTGAGCCAAGATTGTACCACTGCACTCCAGCCTAGGCAACAGAGGGAGGCTCTGTTTAAAAAAAAAAAAAGTGTTCTATATCTTCTCTGTCTAGAAGGGGATCTTATCTTTCCGGTAGCTACATCTGGCTAGTATCTACCATACTAGTGAGTTCATGAGGTAGCTACTGGGCACCTGAAATGTAGCTAATTCTACTGAGAAACTGTATGACTAATATCTACCATATTGGCCAGTGCAGTTCTAGACAAATAGGCAAATAATACAAGAAAATATACAAGATGGGAAGAATGGAAAGCACGGGGTTTATGTAAAAGATAAAGTAAGTTGTCTACTTCAGCTGGAATTGGGCTTATAAGGCAGTCAAATGAGAAATAATATTTGGTACAGTTGAGTGGATCCAGATTATGAAAGACTTTGACCATTGCTTTGGGACAATCGGAGCTTATAATGTCTCCTGCGCTAAGAAGTGTTATGTTCAATCCTATGCTATGGGAAGATTAAACAGGCAGGGGTAGCTATGAAGAACCAGAAAGGTTACAGAAGTAGAGATGCTACGTATGAGACCACAGTAAGAGTCCAGACAAGTTAATGAAAACCTGAATTAAGACAGTAACAAAGGAAATGTAGGGAAAAGACAGATATGAAACATATCTTAAAAGTAGAAACAAGAAAGTTAAGAACTAATTGGAAGAGTTGGAAAGCAAAGAAGAGAAATGCACTTTGGAGAACAAAAGGTGAAAGAGAAATTATAAGACAAATAGATTTGGTAGTACAGCCATCTGATTTAGAAAGATATTCTGATTTTTGTTTTAGATCTTTTAGGCTTAAGGTGCTAATGTTAGAAATATAACTATACGATTAAAGAGAAATGTTAGAAAATGTGGTAGAAATTTAAGGACAATCCGCATATAAATTAGGGGTCAACAAACTATAGCCCTCAGGTCAAATCCAGCCAACTGCCCGTTTTCTAAATAAAGTTTTACTGGAACACAGCTTCTCTAATTTGCTTATATATTATCTATAGCTGTTTTCTAGTATAAAATGAAGAGCTGAGTAAATGCAACAAACTGTTAGGCACACGAAGCTGAAATTACTTACTATCTAGTACAGAACATATTTGTTGCCTCTGATATACACAATAGAAATCACCAGAACACATGAGATCCTAATAATTTTAATATAAGAAATTTTAGTATTCTTGTTGCAACTTCACATGGCAGGAGGGTTGAGGGGTGCTCTCTGGGATCTCTTTTATAAGGTCACTAATCCCATCATGAGGTCTCCATTCCCATGACCTAATCACCTCCCAAGGACCCTACCTTCAAACACCATCACATTGAGGGTTAGGATTCAACATATGAATTTGAAGGGACACAAACATTCAGTTTACAGCAAGTATAATTTAAAAAATGAAAGAAGGAAAGAAGGGAGGGAGAGAGAGAGAAAAAAAGAAATACAGGAAGAAACAAAGAAAAGATGGATGAAATAAGCATGAACTTTGAGGTCAAACAGATTTAGTTTTAAAACGTTCTCCTACCACTAAAATATGTGTGAACTTGAACATGTTATTTAACCTTTCCAATGTCAACTTTTTTACAACTAAACTGTAAATATCAACTATTCTGTAAGTTTGTTCTAAGCACAGTTTTTTCAAATAAAATACTATATCCAGTTAAATTTAAATTTCATAAAAAGAAGAATTTTTAGTATAATTATGCCCCATGTATATTTGTCATTTATCTGAAATTCCAGTTTAACTGAGCATGGTAGGCTCAATAATAGCCCCAAATATGTCTGTGTCTAATCCCCAGAACCTATAAATGTTACTTTACATGGCCAAATGGACTTGTAGAAATGATTAAGCTAAGGATCTTGCAATGGGGATATTATTCGAAATTGTCTGGTGGGCCCAAATGTGTCTTTATGAGATGGAAGTTGCAGGAGGAGTCATAGAAGATGATGTGATGATAGAAGCAGAGATTACAATGATACTCTTTGAAGATGGGGCAAGGGGCCATAAGCCAAAGAATGCAGGTGGTCCCTAGAAGCTGGAAAAGCCAAGGAGATGAATTCTCCTCTCAGCACCTCCTAAAAAAACCAGCATTGCAAATACCTCCCCTTGAGTCCAGTGAAACTGATTTTGGACTTCTGACCTCCAGAACTGTAAGAGAATAAAGTGTGTTGTGCTTAAGCCACTAAATTTGTGGAAATTTGTTATGGCAGCAATAGAAAACAATTATACTGAGACCTCCTGTATTCTTATTAGCTAAATCTGGCAACCTCGCTAATGATTAAATGCAGTAGGCTAGCACGAACTTCCCCTTAAACATGGCAGAGTGAACATGTTCATTTATCTTTGCTCCCTCCCAAACCCTCACCACAGTTAAATTAAAAGAATAAATAATCTATAAATCCATAACAAAGGGGGGAAATGAGAAAAAAACAAATTATAGCTGCCAATCTAATTTTAGAAACTGGAAGGGTAATAACTGATTTAAACTGTGACCATGATACTGATTAAAATAGGGAAAGAGCTGAAACTTTAGAAAATAGATGATAAACCTAACAAGGAGTAGTTAATTCATATTGCAAAACTTGGAGAGGCTCAGACATTAGAAGCATTAGGTACTACAGCAGGCAATACTGGAAGCTTGTTGAAAATCTGCTTAAGAACCAATCAGTTACCAAATCCTTTCCTTTACCCCTAAACTTCAAGTGACTATTCCTTACTCACTCTGCAAGAGGTACAATGCTCATTTTCCGAATACCTTATAAGAGACTCCGGAGTCAGAGAGATGAGGCACAGGAGGGTAAATGTGATGTCTTCCCGTAAAATGGTGCAAGAATGAAGCATTACATAAAGGTTGGTACATGGAAGAGTAAAAATGAACCTCCTTCTTTGAGAGTATTTCAAGATGCTAGACATGAAGATTATACTGCTTAGGTGGGAAATTAGAGCATCCTATCCAAGAAAAAGTATCTATAGATATTGAAAATTTGGTTTCCCAGAGCAAAATACTGGATCCCTGCCAGATTAGCCTGCTGTAAAATTGACAGGTTAAAATCCTCTTTCACACACAGAGTATGTCCAGGTAGCTATTTAGTCCCTCACAGATTCAGAGAGACAACAGATACCTCCAGAAGTTTGAGAGAGAAACATAAGGAACCAAACCAAATAAACAGAGAAAAAGGAAATCATAGAATACAGAAATAGTGCAGAAAGTAGAAAAAAATCTTTACAACGTCATAATTAATGTCCTCAGAGAGAGAAAGAATGCTTTATAAAAATGCAATCATCAAAACAGGAATGAACATAGGAAATTTAAAATATGCTAGTTGAACTAAAACATTCAATTAAACATTTGCAAAATAAAATCGAGAAGATCTCCCAGAAAGTAAAACAGTATAAGCATATGAAAACGTTAGGAAAGAAAAGAAAATCTGAGGATCAGTCCAAGAATATCCATGAGTTATGACAAGGATGAATCCTAGAGGGACCAGAAAAAACAGAGGGAAGGAATTTATCAAATAATTTTTAAAATGATGATCATGAGGCCTTACATAAAAGAACAAACAAAAACAAGATATGCACCAAGCATATTATCATGACCATCTGGATCACCACAGCCAAAGATAAGATTCTAAAGGTATCCAGAGAGAAAAAAACAGGTCACATTAACTAGGTTGACCATCCGTCATGGTTTGCCTGGGATGATCCCCATATATACTTGTTCTAGAATCATATTTGCCTTTTTATTTGTCTAGTATTTATCAGCTCTTATCAGCATGGTAGGCTCAATGATAGCCCCAGATACGTCTGTGTCTAATCAAATTACGATTATTAATTGCATTAAAATCATCCATGATGGTTTTATAGGCCTCTGTTTTGTAGTTGCAGCTGCTGCTGAAAGTTTCATCTAAAGCACATGAGATGCATTTGTAATAAGCAGTATACTCACTTTAATACATGGTTAAACCTGAACGACCATCAGCAATTAACCCATCTTTCTCTTCCTTGCCCTTTCTTTTTTAAATTTTGTCTTTAATTTTTTTTTTTGAGACAAGGTCTTAATCTGTTGCCCAAGCTGGAGTGCAGTGGTATGATCGTAGCTGTCTGTAACCTCAAACTCCGGGGCTAAAGCCATCCTCCCGCCTCAACCTCCTGAGTAGCTAAGACTACAGGTATGCATCACCATGCCTGCTTTATTTTATTTATTTATTTATTCATTCATTCATTCATTCATTCATTCATTCATTCAGTAGAGACGAGGTCTCTCTATGTTGCCAGGCTGGTCTTAAACTCCTGACCTCAAGTGATCCTGCTGCCTTTACCCTTTTTGACGCAATATAACCATTTTTTTCCTTCAGAGGACAGCATTTCTTGCTGACAAGAAAAGGAAATGCATTCTGACAGTCACATTTTTTAGTCAGAGGTAATATTGAATGCCAGGGCTCTGCTAGCCACCGTGTACCACCTAGTTGTTCTGTTTCTGCAAGATGCGTGAAGTCCCCAGAAAGTAAGGCAGTGGGAATGTGCAAAATATAGGTTAAGGGTAGGCCAAATATGTGTGGGCAATAGAGTCTGCACTTATGTGGAGAGCACATAAAGAATGGTCTTAATACATTTTCTACAGTGGTTTTGTCATTTAGTTTATTTCAGAAATCTAAAACTATTTATCTTGTTGTTAGATAATATGTTTTTATTTTATTTTGCAATAAGCTCTTTTAGCCCTAGACAACTAAACTAAGAAAAGTTTATGTTTAATTAAAAATGATGTGCTTAATTTCCATTTTTCAGAAAACTTGAGAGGATGAATAGCTAACTTGCATAAAATGTTTGTCAACATTTCCCATCTGTATTAGCACTGTCACCAGAATGTTGTGTATAAACCATTTTGAAACACGGTGGCTTTGCAAACAGGCATTTATATTTATCCTCAAGAGTCTGCAGATTGAGATTTGGCCGACTGAGAAAGGAATCAGCCAGGTTATTTATTTATTTTATTTATTTATTTATT
>NW_016804447.1:3663337-3746295 GCF_001698545.2 Rhinopithecus bieti | reverse complement strand
TATTTATTTTATTTATTTATTTATTTATTTATTTATTTATTTATTTATTTTTGAGACAGGGTCTCACTCTGTCGCCTAGGCTGGAATGCAGTGGTATAATCTTGGCTCACTGCAGACTCATCTTCCTGGGCTCAGGTGATCCTCCCACCTCAGCCTCCCAAGTAGCTGGGACTACAGGTGCAGGCCAACATGCCTGGCCAATTTTTGTATTTTTTGTAGAGACAGGGTTTCACCATGTTGCCCAGGCTGGTCTTGAACTCCTGGGCTCAAGCGATCAGCCCACCTTGGCCTCCCTAATTGCTAGCATTACCAGTGTGAGCCACCATGCCCAGCCTGTCATGATCTTTTCATGGAAGATTATAGGAGAATGCAAACAAGTGAGATCACATGACATGTAAAGATTTGACTCCTGTCAGGTTTGCCAACATTCCATTGGCTAAAGCATGTCATATGAATAATCCAACATCAATCAGGGGAGAAAGTAAATGTGGACTGAACACTAATCCACACTATCACCTTTTTTTTTCTTATCATAGAAGCCATAGTAATACCATTAATCACATGACAGCCAGAAGACACAAACCTAGTAAATACCAGCATCTATTTCAAAAGTTATTAATTAAACCAAACCATACCTGAAGATGACAATTTAGCATGTGCAACTAAAGAAAGTGCATTTGCGTATCACTCCATGATGCATGACTTTTCATTTCGATCAAATGACTACTAAGTTAATTTTGCTCATTTATAATTTCAAATCTTTTTTATACATGTTAAAGATGAAAGGCTTTTTAAGTACTGGCTTCGCTTCATTAGCAGAATACAAACTTCCTAGAGTTCAATTATGCCAATTTTATATCAATATCATTGAATGTTAAACAAAAATTAGTGAATTCCAATAATAGAAAGGTTTCTTTCATGCAATCAAAATGAAGCATTTGCAATTGCATTTTATAATATTATAGGCAAAATGCCAAATATTATTAGGAATATTATTGTAAAATCAATTAAAAGGTTCCACACTGAAGATACAATTTTGCTTCTGCAGTAATAATGTGATATGACATTTGGCAAAACAAATAATGGAACTCATAGAGCAATAATTTACTTGGAATTGGTTATAGTGTGCATTAGTACATTTTCATGCTGCTGATAAAGACACACCCGAGACCGAAAAGAAAAAGAGGTTTCATTGGACTCACAGTTCTGCATGACTGGGGAGGCATCAGAATCATGACGGGAGGCAAAAGACACTTCTTACATGGTGTTGGCAATCATAAAAATGAGGAAGATGCAAAAGTGGAAACACCTGATATAACCATCAGATCTCACGAGACTTATTCACTACCATGAGAACAATATGGGGGAAACCACCTCTATGACTCAAATTATCTTCCACAGGCTCCCTCCCATAACACATGGGAATTATGGGAGTACAATTCAAGATGAGATTTGGGTGGGGACACAGAGCTAAACCATATTATTTCACCCCTGGCCCCTCCAAATCTCATTTCCTTATATTCCAAAACCAATCATTCTTCCCAACAGTCCCCCAAAGTCTTAACTCATTTCAGCATTAACCCAAAAGTCCACAGTCCAAAGTCTCATCTGAAACAAGGCAAGTCCCTTCTGCCTATGAACCTGTAACATCAAAAGCAAGCTGGTTACTTCCTAGATACAATGGAGGTGCAGGTATTGGGTGAATACAGCTGCTCCAAATGGGAGAAGTTGGCCACAACAAAGGGATTACAGAGCACATGTAAGTCCAAAATCCCGTGGGGAAGTCAAATTTTAAAGCTCCAAAATGATCTCCTTTCACTCCGTCTCACATCCAGGTCACACTGATGTAAGAGTTAGGTTCCCACAGTCTTGGGCAGCTCTGCCCTGGTGGCTTTGCAGGGTATAGCCATCCTCCTGGTTGCTTTCATGAGCTGACATTGAGTGTCTGTGGCTTTTCCAGGTGTACAGTGAGAGCTGTCAGTGGATCTACCATTTTGAGGTCTGGAGGACGTTGGCCCTCTTCTTACAGCTTCACTAGGTGGCGCACCAGTAGGAACTCTGTGTTGGGGCTCGGACTCCACATTTCCCTTCTGCACTGCCCTAGCAGAGGTTCTCCATGAGGGCCTGACCCCTGCAGCACACTTCTGCCTGGGCATCCAGGCATTTCCATATATGTTCTGAAATCTAGGTGGAGGTTCTCAAACCCCGATTCTTGACTTACAATTCAAGATAAGATTTGGGTGGAGACACAGAGCCAAAGCATATCACAGTGCATACATAATCCATAGTTGCTTTTAAATAAACAGCAGGAAAATCAAAGCTATAGTTGTCAAAACTTACAAGTAGTTTAACATACATCTATTAAGTAGTTTATATATTTATATATAGTTACATATCTGTGGTCTGAGCACATATATATACATATATGTAGTTTATATATTTATANAGAACTCTAAGTTTTCAAAATAGTTTAGAAAACTTTAATCAAAATATTCAAAAGAAATGGAGCACCAAACGTTCTCGAACTATTTAGTGATTATAGTTATTAAAACAAATTTTCAGATAGAAAGACATAATTTATTCCTACAAAAACAAGGAAGAAACAGAACAAATTAAACAATGGTACCTTGCCTGGTGAACAAAATTTAATTTTGAAATTCTGTAATTGTGTTTTAAATATCTCAACTTGCAAGAAAATCTTTTCAAGGACCTCCACTTTAAAATGGTGATTTATATTACATGTGAGAATAAAATAAAACTAAGAAGGCTATAATTTTTGCAGGGTCGAAATTGGCAAAATATTAAAATAATCGCAGATAGAAAAAACTTATTCAATGTTTTGTGTCTCCTAAAATGTATTTGAAAAAAAAAGGAGGCACTCTGAATAAAAGGTATGATATAGTACCTTTAAAATAACTAGACCAAAATATTTATGCAATTCAATAACTCCCTTAAGAATATCCTTCATTGAACAGAATTGACTCTGCAGTTACAAAATACCTCAGCACATATGAGAGTATTTTCTCAGTAAAAATATTATGGCTTTTATGATCAACAGAGAAAAAGTCAATAAAGGTTGTCAGAAATGTCAAATTCATTAACTATTTAAAATACAGCTTTAAAGAAGATTGTAGGCAGTTTTGTGGAAAAACATAATAAGAGCATCGCTGGATCACAGAGGATTTCTAGGGCAGTGAAATTTCTCTGTATGATACTGTAATGATGGATGTATGTCATACATTTATCTAAACCCATAGACTGCACAACACTAGGAGTGAAACCCAATGTAAACTATGGACTTTGGATCATGATGTGCCAGTGTAGGTTCATCAGTTTTAACAAATGTACCACTCTGGTGGGAGATATTGATGATAGGGGAAGCTATGCATGTGTAGGGGAAGGAGGTATATGGAAAATTTCTGTACCTTTCATCCAGTATTGCTATGAACCTAAAACTGCTCTAAAACAGTCTCTTTTTTTTTTTTTTTTTAAAGTTAGGCACAGTGGCCCATGCCTGTAATCCCAGCATTTTGGTAGACCAAAGCGAGGGGATTGTTTGAGGCCAGGAGCTTGTGACCAAACTGGGCAACATAATGAGACTCTGTCTCCACTAGATAGATGGATAGATAGATAGATAGATAATAGACTGTCTTGAGGCCAGAAGTTCAAGACTAGCCTGGACAACATAGCGAGACCTCTTCTCTACAAAAAATTTAGAAATTAGCTGGGCATGGTAGTGCCTACTTGTAGTCCTAGCTACTTGGGAGGCTGAGATGGGAGGATTACATGAGCCCAAGAATTCAAGGCTGCAGTGAGCTGTGATTGTGCTATTGCATACTCTAGCCTGGGCAACAGAGTGAGACCTTGTCTCAAATTAAAAAAAAAAAAATTCTTCAGAAAATTTCTGGTGTCACGATACTAGATCTACATGTAGCTTTTAATGATTAAATTACATAAGTAGTACCAAGATTCATTGTTGTCCTTATATTATTTGTAGTATTAGGGAAATCAACATAAAGAAGAATTCTTTTTTTTAAATTTATAGATTTAAAAAAATTTAGACAGAATTTTAAAACTGTACATTATAGCCCAATCAATACATACTAATAGTGTATTAGCTCTGGAGTGCTGGCGTGGTACTAATGCTTATCACCATCACCAAGGCCAGCTCAACAGCAATGACCTCACAGCCTTGCTGGGTCTGATCTAGAGGAGTCCTCACAATGTGTGGACTGCCAGGACCTTGAACCCAGGCTGTACCTTGGGAGAGGAACCAAGGGAGGTACCAAGAGCCAGAGTTGATACATGTATAGCCTGATGCTTAGGTGGATCTTTTGCATTGCTTGTTTGCTGCTTTGATAGTAATTCCAAGGATACACAACTTTAGCCAAAAAAAAAAAAAAAAAAATCATTATTCCTCCTCAAGGTTCCTCGTCCTGGAAGAGCCCTTATGTGGCCTGTCCTAGTTCCTACTGACTTTATCAGAAATTTTATATAAATCACATTCAGCCTATGGGGGGGACAGGAGTTGAGTAAAAAAAAAGATATCCTCATTTTACCTGGAGGAGGCCCATTATTCAGTCGGTCAATAATTTTCAAAATAATCCAACGAAATCAGCATAAAATACTATCAACAAATATACAAATATGGAAATAAATAGAAGAAACTGCTGAAATGTTTGAAAGTAAGGAATGGAATTGGGAATGAGAGGGTAAGAATTTATATTAAAAGTTTTGTATTGTATTTGCGTTTTTAGAATTTGTGAACATGTATTGGGGGTGTTAATTTTTAAAAGTGAACATAAAGTTTTAAATTAAATGCCTCATATACCTAGTAGGAAGTCAGGTTTCCTTTTCCTGTTATTCCCCAATTTCTATAAGTTTCTAGATATGCATCTGATTTCCTCCTGTTTTTTTGACAGTTTCTGCACAAGAAATTACTAATCCACTATGATCTGAGGGCCATGCAGACTGCCCTAGATAATCTTGAAATTTGCTAACCCATTATGAAAGGTTTTCTTTTAGGTATATTTCAATCCCTTTATCACTCAAAATGTTGCTATCTGAAAGCATTTTTACAAATACACAGTTGATTGAAATCTGGAAAAGTAATGAGCTTATTTATTTGCTTATATTCAATTCCCAGTATCACACACTGTAATTTAAAGATTACCTACTACCTGCGGATATTCTTCTTACCACGTTAAGGCAGAGACCACCCTCTTCCCATTTCCCATGCTGGAGATGAGACAGAAGGAAGCATTAGTATAAATTAAGATCAGTGGTGGGTAGAAATTCGGCAATTCAATAAGGAAAATTGCACACCAAGGTTAAGCTTGTTACCAAAACTTCTTTTTTTGCAAATCACCAAATTCTCCTTCCTCTAATTTTTGGGTAAACAAATTAATGCTGAGTGTTGTGGACTGGCCCACGGGTTTTCCTGCAATATATTATCTGGACTCTGTTAGCGAAATGCACGTCATTGTCTGTACATTAGTCCCTGAGACTTGCAGGAGTTGTTGCAACTTGTTCATTCCAGTGTTCAAGTAGTTCAGCCGTTGTGTCAACATGTTAGGGGCTGGTCTCTGATCATGATGGGCCAGGCTCACTCTTTATGATTGCTGGTGGATTCCCTTTCATTTGTGCTCAGACTACAGATTAGCCTCTACCAAAACAGATCGGCAGTGAAAGGTAGAATATTTCTTGTTGAAATTACCAGGGGAGTCAGTACAGGGTCTGGATAGGATTTCACAGAAGATTGGAAATGGTATCAGGTAAAAAATGTGAGTTAATATTGAGGGCGATTCCACCAGCTTGCTCCTGCCTCTGCTTTAAGAGTAAGGAAGTATAGTCACTGATGATAATCATGGCTGTAGTCACTGAGGCTTACGGTGTACCCAGACAGGCATGGTTTTAATTGCTCTGTCTTATCTCATTTAGTCCTCATCACATCCGTAGGTGGTATTTCCCTTTCACTGGAGTAAGTAAAAGAATACCTTAAAAGTGCTTAACACAGTGCCTGACAGTATGTAAAGAAACATTAGCTTGTTATCATTGCTAATCATCAATAAAGGCTCAATAATGTCTTTTGGAAAAGCTCCATCTTTTGGAATCCTGCCAGTGCAAGGTAGACTCTTTCCCCTTGGGGGAAGAATGCAAACAGTGGAATTGAAAACTCTGATGCAAGTTTACATTCCTATATTTTAGTGGCTAACACTCTCAACAGATGAGGGAAAGACAAAATAAATTTTTCAACACTAATCCTAGTAACTAAGTCACATGTCCAGATATTGATTCCATATGACTTGGCTGGGCCAACACCTACCTTGCCAATCTAATACTAACATTTTTTGCCTCGTAACCAGACACTCAGTATTACAGCCCCTACTTTCCGAGGAGGGAATGAGATGCTTTGTTCAAACAGAGGTGAGCCTTGTTAGATGTTGCAGAGGAAATTCAGACATCAACTAAATGCCCTTTAATGCTGCTTGTCACTCAGAATGTATGATGCTAAGAACACATAATGTTTTAACATTTTTTTAAGGAATTAAATGGAAGACTCTGTTACTGTATTGCTAAAAAGATGTGACCAAAGGCAAGTGTACATTTTGGAAATAAAACTTAATTGAACTTTAATTAAAACCTTTAACTGGGCCGGGCGCGGTGGCTCAAGCCTGTAATCCCAGCACTTTGGGAGGCCGAGGCAGGCGGATCACAAGGTCAGGAGATCGAGACCATCTGGCTAACACGGTGAAACCCCGTCTCTACTAAAAAATACAAAAAACTAGCCGGGCGAGGTGGCGGGCGCCTGTAGTCCCAGCTACTCGGGAGGCTGAGGCAGGAGAATGGCGTTAACCCGGGAGGCGGAACTTGCAGTGAGCTGAGATCTGGCCACTGCACTCCAGCTTGGGCGACAGAATAAGACTCCGTCAAAAAAAAAAAAAAGAAAACTTTTAACTTTGCCCCTCCCCCCCAAAAAAACTGCCATAAAAATAGACATTAAATAGTCAAGCATTTGAGTCCTGAGTGGTTACAGTTGTAGTGGACAAGGGGCATGATGGAGGCCTGTGATTAAATCAAGGGCTTTGGCCCAAGCAGATAACACTGGGATTAAAACATGGTCCTGACCACACCTACCTGTGTCACTTTAGGGAAGTTATCTCTTTATGTGTGCATTTTCACATCTGTAAGATAAGATACTTTGTGGAATTGAGAGACAGGACTAGCTGGATTTCCTATGCTGACTAAGAATTCCTAAGCCTAGCTGGGGAAGGTGACCCCACCCACCTTTAAACACGGGGCTTGTAACTCAGCTCATACCCAACCAATCAGGTAGTAAAGAGAGCTCACTAAAATATAAATTAGGCTAAAAGCAAGAGGTAAAGAAATAGTCAATCATCTATCACCTGAGAGCACAGGGGGAGGGATAATGATTGGGATATAAACTCAGGCATTCGAGCCAGCAGTGGCAACCTCCTTTGGGTCCCCTCCCATTGTATGGGAGCTCTGTTTTCACTCTATTAAATCTTGCAACTGCACAGTCTTCTGGTCCGTGTTTGTTCCAGCTCGAGCTGAGCTTTCGCTCGCCATCCACCACTGTTGATCGCCACCATCGGAGACCCGCTGCTGACTTCCATGCCTCTGGATCTGGCAGGGTGTCCACTGTGCTTCTGATCCAGGGAGACACCTGTTGCTGCTCCCGATCGGGATAGAGGCTCACCATTGTTCCTGCATGGCTAAATGCCCGGGTTTGTCCTAATCGAACTGAACACAAGTTGCCAGTTCCACGGTTCTCTTCTGTGACCCACAGCTTCTAATAGAGCAGTAACACTCACCGCATGGGCCCAAGGTTCCATTCCTTGGAATCCGTGAGGCCAAGAACCCCAAGTCAGAGAACAAAAGGCTTGCTGCCATCTTGCGAGTGGCCTGCCACCATCTTGAGAGTGGCCTGCCACCATCTTGGGAGCTCTAAGAACAAAGACCTGCCAGTAGCAGAATCTTTATGAAGATTCTATGAGATTACAGCTTTGAAGTACTTGGAACACAGAAGATACTTAATAAATGACAGTTATAATGATAATGGTCATGAAGAAGGGATCCAGGAAGTACCCTGGATTCCATAAATTTGGTGTAACAGAGGAACCATTATCAAGTCACCGAAGTCAATGATTTTCTTTTCTTGCCCAAAATGGGCCTATCCAACCCCCATTATTTTCACAAATCAGTGTAGGGAAATGCAGTACCAGACAGGGAAGGATAGAGAGACAGGTTAAATGTTCCTCACAATAAAACACCTCAGAGGTGGTACATATTTTCATCCAAGGGAATCCCATACAACCTTTAACACATAATAATCACAAAAACAAAAACCAAGTAAAACAGGAAGCACATTCAGCAGAAACTCCATTCCCGATAGGAAAGAACCAGCATTCCAGAGTTTCCCAAAGGACACCAGGAATGTGGAACTTGCCAATGCAAATTCCATGGAATCCAGAAATTATCTGTAAAGTGCAAATGGCCAGATATAGGGAACTAACCATTCCAACCAGTCTGGTAATTATAGGAAACACAGAGGCCAAACACTAAGAGATATGCAAAATTGGGAGATGGAAAGAGAAGGGTTCCAGATCCCATAAGGCAGAGAAATGGCCAACTCTCCAATGAGGAGAAATTGAATGCTAACACCAGAACTACACTTATTTGTTACATAATTAACTTAGGGTGAACTGTTTCTTGTTTTCATTCTATGGTATATACACTGTCAATCATCCGTATCTTTAAAAAACCTCCTTCAGTTGCTGTTAATAACACCTAAAATAACTGAACCCCCAAGTGACAATTTTAATAACAGTGTTGGTATGAATAAACCAAGCCAGGTGAACACCACAATTTAGTAAAGCATGGTCTAAAATGGGTGGGCTAGGCATTATATTTCACATCAATTTGCTCTCTTGATCTCAACACTACTTTTGTTATCAGGAAGGGAAAGTATTGTACCCATTTTACAGATGACAGAATTGAGCTCCTTGAAATTTAGTTAATTTCCCAAGTTTACAGAGTTTATATTAAAATTGGGAGTAAAACCACCCAGGACATCTCCTCTTTATCGTCTCGCCCTCTGAGAAATCCTTCTGTGAATAATATGATGTTTTCATTTGCTTCTGGTTTTGAAATGTTACATTTCAAAATCCAGTTTGGATTTCAGTCTAGTATATGTTGAATATGGAATCTCTGCTCTGTGAACAACCTTGTGATATTTCTAAGGCTTCAAGACCTATACACAGTCTAAAGGAAAATCAGTTATGATGGAAATGATGGTTGCACTGAATGGGCTGGATCTTTAAAATATTCATTTCCCACAAGGAAATATTTTAGAGTTCTACTCCATGTTAATACCGTGCAGAAAATATTAATATCAGTAGCCCTCTGGGATGAAATTAGAGATGAACCTAGCCCTAAAATTTCTATGTTTAGCATTTATTGAAGCAACCATAGTCACATTCTGAAGATTACAACTCATTTTGTTAAATTCATATGTATATGTGTGTGTGTGTATATATATAGTGAGACAAGCTAAAAATGTAAGTGTAATATAGTTTTCACATGTTATGTGTGAAAATGTTCTCCTTTTGGTTGATTGGTTATGGAGACTTTGAATTCATAGACCCTGGCATCTGCAGATATATGCACATTTGCAGATGGTAATTAGAGCTACACTCCTGCATTTCCCCTCACCCTCCCATATCCTCCATTTCTCTTGTTTACTTTTTGTTTACCTTTGCAGTACTCCCAGGGAGGAAGAGGCTACAGCACTGGTGCGCTCCCAGGTATGAATCTAATGTTTTAGAACAGCTAGACTATGAGGTCTTGTATATTTGGTTTAGGAAGATTGGAGTAGGTTTCATTTCATCCCTAACCTGAGGATGTTGCGAAGATTTCAACCCATGAATGAGTAAGCTTTGTGGTCTGGGATAAGTCAATTATTTTATACCAGAAGGAGTAGATCCATGTCAACAGTCAAAGGTCTTTGATGTCCTTACTCCATATCCTCTTTTCTGATTTGCCTTTTAATGATGCTAATAGAATAACAGCTTTAAATGACTTACTGAATTTTCCATCTAGGAGAGATGTTAGGGATTACTGGATGTCATTCCTCTCATTTTATGAAAACAGAGGCACAGAAAGGTGACAGGCTTTTCCCAAAGCCACACAACTGGTAGTGGCAGCTGGAACCAGAAACCAAGTTCACTGACACCTATTGCTTCAATCTCTGCCTTCTAACCCAGTCAAATAAATGATTTAACTGAAATAGTCACTGAATTAAGCAACTGTTTTGATTGAACTGGTGTAATAAATTTCACGTTCCTACAACTAGGGTTTATTTTTCAGTTGAGCTACAATGCTGATAAACAGACTTGAAGCTGATTAAGCATTTCAGATTTAATTCTTTCTAGATTCCTTGGGCCATGTTCCCATCTGGCTCAACCTCAAAATAAAGAACCCCAGAACATCTTATTTCCTAAAAAGTACAGTTAGGCCTGCCATATAAAATGTATATTCTTGTGCGATTATAGGAATTTTGCCATTATACCCTCTCAGCCAAAGATGATTTTATTATGTGGGATTTAATTAAAGTCATGTAAATGGAAAAACAGTATTTTTTGAACACTAAGAAAGAACAAGCACTGCAGAGAATGTGATAACATCTTCATCACATAAATGTTGGGATTTAATGAATACGTAATATTACTTGGAACGCAGAATAATGGAATCCAAGAAGGAAATAACAAGCACCACCTTAACATTTCTCAAACACATCTCAGGAAAAAATGTACCACGAAATAGGCACAGTAGCAATCACTATAAAACATCTAACAGTTTTCTTTCAGTTGTAGGACAAAGGAATTTGTGTCAACAAAGATAGGAAATAGGATGCAAAGATTAATATTTTTTTTCTGCAGCACTTGGCCTGGTGTTTTAAAAGTCACAAAGTACTCTTTTTATTCACGGCACAGCAAGGTATAGTTTAATTGATCATAAAATTGGTTAAACAAAGGCATTTATGAAAGCATATAAAATTGATGTGAACCGAGAAAGTTAGACCATTAGTGTGTTTACCATAAAAGTCTGCTATGTCTAAGTACATATGCTTCAGTTATAGCCACATTGATTGACTTTTTGTTTAATCTGCTATTTCCAGCAGCAAATTCCTTCCCTGTTTCATGCCAAGTTCCTTTTAGGATTTCCATGTGACTTGCATTAGCATTTTTGGCTTCAGAATTACCTCTAATGAACCATTTATAGTTTTTTTTTTTTTAATATAAAGAATGCTCAAAAAATTAGGCTATGACAGTTATCCAAAACATAATTTGTTATGCTGTTTAATTATTTAATGGCTGTTTAAAAATTTAAACATGGTCCCTGGTTGATTGGTTGATACAATACCATTAAGGTAGATTTGAAGCGCCTACAAGACTATAATTATCTGGTGGGTCCTTCATGGTTCAGATTTATAAATTAGATTGTGTTCTAATAAAACGTTAATTCAAAAATGTCAGCTTCAGTGTTTTAAAAACTATTTCTTTAACATGTTACTAAACAGCTACATCTTTAGAAAAATAATTACTAAGCAAAGGAAATGGAGTGAAATTTTCTGTTAAAGTGAATGTGCTCTAAATCTATATACTGTTTATTTATTACAAGTATATGCATTCTCTTATATATCCATTTCTACATTCTCAAAATGCATGACTCTTTTCTACAAAAATATTTTTGACCATTAGCATGGCTCAAATCTTCATAGTAATGGTGGGTCTTGAGGCAAACCCTTTGATAGCTCAACAAATGATTGTTGAATATCATCACATAAATCTCACACTCTTTTATGGGAGAAAATAAAAGTGAATGATGGATTTATCTGTAATGCAGTTATCAAATTGTGCTTCTCGTTGCAAAAAGAAAATAATTAATACTGCATTTTGGTTTTCAGGAATAACAATGCAGGCAAGATACGTTTTTTTTGAAGAGTACTCTGAAGATCTCTGCATTAGAATCACCTGTGATACTTGTGTAACATGAAGATTCTTGGCTGCTTTACAGCTACAGAATTAAAGAGTTCCCTAAAATTTGAAAACCAGTGATCAAGATACCAAGCTATTTTGTTTGTTTGTTTGTTTGTTTCAGAACATCTTCCCTAATGTCCAGTGCAGTGATTCAGGCCTGTAATCCCAGCACTCTAAGAGGCCAAGGCAGGAGGAATGCCTGAGCCCAGGAGTTTAAGACCAGTTTGGGCAACATGGCAAGACCTCATCTCTGTAGAAAACCAAAAAACACCATCTTCCCTAATCTTCCTCGTGAACAGATTTGCTGCCTTTCCCATATTCTTCTTGTATTACGTTACCTTTGCATTGTGAGGACTGCCTAGAGGGCAGGGGCCATGTCTTTTTTACTGTTGTATTCTCAGAGCTTAGTACAGTAACTGACATAGGGTAAAACTGTAAGAAACTATTGAAATAATAGATGAATGCATGAATGGATGTATGACTAATAAGTAATACATAGAACTTTGTGGCCGGGCACACTGGCTCACACCTGTAATTCCAGCACTTTGGGAGGCTGAAGTGGGTCGATAGCTTCAAGCTAGGAATTTGAGACCAACCTGACCAACATGGTGAAACCTCATCTGTACCAAAAAATACAAAAATTAGCTGGACACAGTGGCACATGCCTGTAGTCCCAGCTACTCGGGTGGCTGAGGCAGGAGAATTGCTTGAACCCAGGAGGCAGAGGATGCAGGGAGCTGAGATTCAGGTGACTGCACTCCAGCCTGGGTGATAGTCAGACCCTGTCTCTAAATAAATAAATAAATAGAACTTTGTCCATTATTAAGCAGAATTGATGATAATCCCATTTCCCAAATCACAGACAAAGCGATTTTAAACAAAGAGTAATTTCTTCCTTCTCCCATCACTAATTTCATCACCACTTCAGGAAAGAGTGTAATTTTAACTATAATTTTCCAATCCACCATCTTTAAAATGGAACTGTCACCTCAGTAGTGATATTAAAGTGTCTACAGACCTATAACTGTTCATGGCTGATCTTTTGCAAATTCAGATTTAGAAGTGGAAGTAAGTGCTCACCACCCTCGGCACTGAGATAAAAACGTGCTCTAAAGTCAGGGGAATCGGGAGAGATTTGCTAAAGGATAAAAAGTTAGACAGAAGGAATAAATGCTAGTGTTCTATAACACTGTAGGAGGACCATAGTTAACAATAACATGCAGCTTCAAATAGCTTAAAAGAGGGGATTGAATATTCCCAACACAAAGAAATGATAAATGTTTGAGCTGATGAATATGCTAAGTACCCTGATCTGATCACTATACATTGTATGTATGGAAACATCACTACTCCATAAACATGCACAGTGATTGTGTCAGTTAAAACGATTTAAAAAAAATAAAGTGTTTCTGGAACAAACAAAAAAAGAATGCTCTAAAGAAAAGGAGTTAAAAATGCAAGATAAGAGAAGTTCAATGCAGCGAAATGGTTGACTAGGAGTTAAGGGAAATAGAAGCCACACACACTTGAAACCTTGTGTAATTCTTTGAGGTTAAATCTGGAAATAAGTTAGAAAGCCATAGTTAGAGAGTTTTGAAAATGTTGGCCAAACATTCAGGATTAAGGAGAGTACCTTATTTACTTAAATATAGGGTACAGTTTGTGTTAAAAAATCACTTCTTAAAGAGAGAGCATGGAGGGCTAATCTAGGAAAATGGCCCTAGGGCACCTGCCCTCACATTTATCTCAGAAACCACACTGCTGGGATAAAAAGGAGCAAAATGAGGGAGCCGCCTGGAACATTTTTTAATTTAAATTACACATTTAGTACAAAGTGTCAGTGTCAGAAGGCAGCAGACCATGGCTGTCTCGAGGTCAGAGATACGACATCTTTACTTTTGTGTATTCTCACTCCTAAAAGAGATCACCCTCGTAGCAGAAGCTCCTTGGCCAGTGCTTGCTGAATATTGAATAAAAACAAAAGGAAAATGCACACAAGGCAAAGAATAGAGTGTTAAGCAACTGTATTTCTTTCTATCATTAAAATCTTTTTCTAGGGTACTAAACTTAAGTATGGACTATACTAAAAGTACCTCCACTAAGGTATGGACTCAGATGGGGTGTGAGAGTTACGTATGAATCAGAACAGGGCATAAAACCAGCGTGTGAGGTGGAAGTTTGGCCACTGGAAAGATATGTACAATTATTGAGGCCAGGTATAATTCTGAATAGCTGAGATAATGGCCTGAGGTTTCTCTTCCTTTGGTTTTTTTTTTTTTTTTTTTTTTTTTTTTTTTTTTTTTTTTTTTTTGAGGGGATGGAGTCTCACTCTGTTGCCCAGGCTGGAGTGCAGTGGTGCAATCTCAGCTAACTGCAACCTTTGCTCCCAAGTTCAAGCGATTCTCCTGCCTCAGCCTTCCAAGTAGCTGGGATTACAGGTGCACGCCACAATGTCCAGCTCATTTTTGTATTTTTGGTAGAGATGGCGTTTCGCCATGTTGGCCAGGGTGGTCTCGAACTCCTGACCTCAGGGAATCCACATGCCTCAGTCTCCAAAAGTGCTGGGATTACAGATGTGAGCCACCATGACAGGCTGTGCTTTGCTTCTCAGAGCCTGATCGAGTTGAAGACTTTCAAATGGCTGTTGAAAGAGCCCAGTGGTGAGACAAAGTCTGTGAGAGAAAGTTGGAAAGTGGTTAAGTGTGATAAGAGATCTAGAGGAAGTTTTCATAGTTTGACTTGTAGAATCTTCCTCCTAGAGCCCACCTCTTAACATCACCCAGGCAGGGCCAGCTTCATGCATGTAAGACCTACAGAGTCACCCAGAGTCTGTGCTCAAGGGGCTACTTGATTGGTTTAATGCTCTAGTGTCATCAACTTGAAACTCTCAGTAATTTTATTGTACGACTTGTGTTTTGCAAGTGGAGTCCCATGAGACAATGGAGCATGCACATGAACGGAGAAGACAGGCGCAATATATGTGTCTGCCATTTCTTGCCACCCTACTCTCATAGAGTGTTTGTGGTGCCCCATAAACACAATTCAGGTGGTCCCATGAAGCAGGCAAGATGAGCAAGCTGGAAAGTGAGTATGAGATAACATTTAAAACTGAGTGAGCTGAGGATGCTGACAGTCCCAAGAGCCCACACTTTCTGTCTGAACCAGAGTGTACCTTGAACAGAAAAAGAAGGCAAGGGAATTCTAAGAAATGTTGGCAATCTGGGAATTCTATGATACGATTTCTTACCCATGTGACTTCCCTGTATTAGCTACTTTTGCAGAAAAAGACATGGAAGGAAAGGGGAAGATGGCTCAAGCCATAGTTTCTTCTGCTTTCAGTCCTTCTTACTCATCAATAAGCCAGAGATAGAGAGTATTGGTAGAATGTGCATATATCAAGAAGGGAAATAAAAACAGGCCAGCCTTTCCTCTCTTGTGGAAAGAACAAAATACATATGCATATACAAGCCGCAAAATAGAAATTGTGTCATTTCAGTAATTCTGCATATGCTCTTGCATTTGCATTCAAAACTGGTATCACACAATATAAAAATGAACAGCAAAATTTATGCTAATAATTTAAAATTTTAATTTTTCTTTACTTAGAATGATGTTAAATAATAAGCTATAATAAGTCAAAAGAGAAGAAAGAATAATGGAAAAGGTTTTATATTTTAACAACTTTAAGGGTACTTTTTTTTTTCTGCTTTTTCAACAAAGAGCTGTGTTTTTATTTTGCACTGGTCTCAGCAAGTTATGTAGTTAGCCTTGCTTTCAGGCCAGTATTCCAAGGAAAACCATCATGGAAAATGTTGGAAAGGAAGAATGCATAGCAGAGAGCTGAAGCCTAAAAGATAGCTAATTTCCTTCCCAGCTGCAGGGCAATCAAAGGGTATTGTCAGGAACCCTGGAAAAATAAACAGAACCAGGCTCTGCCCCTTAGCCTGTGTGGACTAGTGAAAGTTGCCTTACCTTTCTGAGCCTCAGTTTCCCATCTGTAAAGTGGAATAGTAACTTGCATTGGTGTTATCAGGGATGAACGTAACTTACACAAAGTGTCTACCACATAGAAAGCTTGCAGTATTTGACAGCTATAATATTGTTCTATAATTATGAGTTGTGTTCTTTCTAGGACCCTGTTTTAGTCAGGGTTCTCCATAGGGAGAGAACCAATAGGATATATGTATATACAAAAGGGAGTTTATAGCAAGAACTGGTTCATACAATTACAAGGCAAAGTCCCAAGACAGGCCGTCTGCAAGCTGGGGGAAGAGAGAAGCCCATAGCATAGCTCATTCCAAGACCAAAAACCTCAAACCAGAAAAGCTGACGGTGCAGCCCTCAGTATGAGGCCAAAGGCCCAAGAGTCCCGGGAAGGCCCCTGGTGCAAGTCCCAGAATCCAAAGGCTGAGGAACCTGGAATCTGATGTCCAAGGGCAAGAGGAGAGGAAGCAAGGGTCTGGTATGGGAAGAGAGAGAGAAAGTGAGAAGACTCAGCAAGCTGCTTATCCCTTCTTCTATCTGCTTTGTTCTATCTGTGTTTGCAGCCAATTGGACGGTGCCCACCCACTTTGAGGGTGGGTCTTCCTCTCCCTGTCCATCGACTCAAATATCTGACAATACCCTTCCAGACACACCTAGAAACAGTGCCTCACCAGTCACCCTCAATCCAGTCAAGTTGACACCTATATTATCAGTGACCCATAGCACTGACCTTATATATATGGCAGATGAGGCTTGCTTTTGTGGAAGGATTCAAAAACATATTGTCTTCCTCTCAAGGCCTAAAATAATCCAGTCCTGATTATTCCAATTTTCCTTCCCACAAGCCTATCAGAAAAAGGTCTGATACAAATCCTGAGCATTTTGGTGTGAATGTAACAACAAATAGAAGCCACGCCTGCAAGAGCAGTGGCCACCGCGAGGGAGGCTGAAGGACGTTTCTAAAAGGGAAAAGAGAACCTGAATGAGAGAGTGAGGGAAAGAGAGAAGAAACACGAACAAATGCCACTTCTTGGAATCTACAATTTAGAATTGGGATCATCAATCTGGGAAAGCTCAAATCAATGAAACATCTTACAACCCATTAGTCTCAATTTCATAGAAAAGAATGGGCTGATTACTGCGAAAGTGCCTTTCATAATCCAAGGTTTACAAATTCAGCAAGTATTCATTAGAGGCCTGCTCTATATATGACACAGTGCTAAGCACTTTGAGAGACACGGAGAGGAATAAGGAAAGGTCCCTTCCCTCCAGGAGTTCACAGGAAAGAAAGGATTAGATCAGCATACCACTGTGTATAATGCAGGAAGCAACAAGTACGGTTGGAAGAATAGAGATCGGGAGATACCGAGGAAAAAACAGCTGTCTTTGTATCTTGAGGCCTGCATGCCTTTCTCTCTACTCTTTCTGTCTCATGCTAACCTATGCAAACTTTTTTGTTTTGCTACATACTGATGAGAACTACAATAATTATTTTTTGTCGCCTAACAGTCTGTGTCAAATGATGTGCCATAATCTTTCAATTATGTCATATCAATTAATTCATGTAAATACTACTAGAAAAGAAAATGGGCTAAAATATAATCTGAAGACTTGCTCAAAGTCACCCAGTTAATCTGCATGAGAGTCAGGATTCAAATCCAAGTGAGTTTGCCTCCAAAGCCCATTCTCTTTCCATTTCACTTTTGTGAACGTCTACCTGAGGTTCCCTGAAGAAAACGCATGGTTATGTCCGTCCCTTTTGTACGTGCTGTTCCTCTGGAGTGTCTTTCACCGTTTGTCACCTTGATAAACTTCTATATATAATTTCCAATCCCCCTCAGTTATTAATCATCCTTTTCCTACCATTTCAGCCCCTCCAAAATGTTCACCACTCCCTACTCTGTGCTAACAGGTATCTCCTCTATGGACTGCTGCTATTCATCTATTTGGCATATTGTAGAGGAATTGGGTCGTTTTACAGTTGTGTCATCACTTTCAGGTGTTGCGTTCCTTGAGTGAAGGGTCATAACTTTTCTGATTTTGTACATTTACCACATGGTAGGAACACAACAAATTTTTGCTGAAACATGTTGAATTAGATACACAGAGAAATCAATATTGGCTAAGGATATATTGCAGAGTTCAGCACACATGTTCTATAAAGGACTATCTACTTTTTTTTTTTTTTTTTTTTTTTTTTGAGACGGAGCTCTCGCTCTGTGGCCCAGGCTGGAGTGCAGTGGCAGATCTCAGCTCACTGCAAGCTCCGCCTCCACGGGTTTACGCCATTCTCCCTGTCTCAGCCTCTCGAGTAGCTGGGACTAACGGCGCCCATCCCACTTCGCGGCTAGTTTTTTGTGTTTTTTAGTAGAGACGGGGGTTTCACAGTGGCTAGCTCAGGATGGGTCTCGATCTCCCTGACCTCATGATCCGCCCGTCTCAGCCCTCCGAAAGCTGCTGGGATTTACAGGCTTGAGCCACCGCGCCTGGCCTTTTTTTTTTTTTTTAAGACAGAGTCTTGCTCTGTTACCCAGCCTAGAGTGTAGTGGCGTGATCTCCGCTCACTGCAACCTCTGCCTCCTGGGTTCAAGGAATTCTCCTGCGTTCAAGTAATTCTCCTGCCTCAGCCTCCCAAGTAGCTGGGATTACAGGTGGCCACCATACCCAGCTAATTTATTGTATTTTTAGTAGAGATGGGGTTTCACCATATTGATAAGACTGGTCTCAAACTCCTGACCTCAGGTGATCCACCCGCCTCAGCCTCCCAAAGGGCTGGGATTACAAGCGTGAACCACCGCGCCTGGTCTAAAGGACTGTATACTTAAATGAATGGGTGTAAGTTACGTTCAAACAAGACTTTGTTTACAAAAACAGGCTGGTAGGCCAGATTTGGCCTTTAGACTATACTTTGCCAACCCTTGACATATTGTATGCCAACAAGCGCAGATTAGGAGTGGGAATACAGGAGCCCTTCCAAGCAGAAGAAACTGCATATGCTAAGATGCTGGTGGCAGTATATGTTCAAGGAAAAACACCAACTAGCATGGTTGATTCATGGTGTACATGGTAAAGGAGTAATAATAGCTAAAACTACAGCAGGTGAGGTACTGCACATCTGTAATCCCAGCACGTTAGGAGGTTGAGGCAGGCAGATCGCTTGAGCTCAGGACCAGCCTAGGCAACATGGCAAAACCCTGTCTCTACAAAAATTACAAAAATTAGCTGGACATGGTAGTACACATGCCTATAGTCCTAAATACTCATGAAGCAGAGACAGGAGGATGGTTTGAGCCCAGGAGGTGAAGGCTACAGTGAGCCAAGATCATGCCACTGCACTTCAGCTTGGGCAACAGAGTGAGACCCTGTCTCAGAAAAAGATAAAACTGGAAAAGTGGGCTATGAGAATGGAGGACCTCAAATGCCAGAGGAAGGAGTCTATTCTGATCTCAGTAGGTATGGGAATGTCATTGAAGCTTTTGAGTGAATTAGAGGCCTGACAGTTGCTGTCTATCAGAACCTAATCTGTCCACAGTATAGTAGGAGCACAGAGATCAACAGGTTTATGAGATCACCTAAGCACAAAAGTGATGACAGTAAAAATGGAAAGACACGAATAAAAATGAGAGCAGAAGAGGCAAAATTGTCAGGATTTGGCAATTGGTTTGCATGTCAGTGTAGAGAGAATAAAAGATGGCACTGAGTTCCTAGGTGGGTGCCTGGGAATATGGCAGATCCAGTAATAAACCAGGAAGGCAAGAGAAGGGACTTGTTTTAGTAAAAAGGAGGAAAGGAAGGAAGGAAGGAGAGAGAGAAAGAAAGAAAAAGAAGGAAGGAAGGAAAGAAAAGAAAGAAGAAAGACAAAGAAAAGAATGAAAGAAAGAAAGAGGAGAGAAGAAAGAGAAAAGAAAAGAAGAAAGAAAGAAAAAAGGAAAGAAAAGAAAAGAAAAAGAAAGAAAGAAAGAAAGATGGAGGGAGGGAGGGAAGCAAGGAGAAAGGAAAGAAAAGGAAGGAAAAAAAATGAAGGAAGGAAGGAAGGAAGGAAATTTGTTTCAGACATGTTAAGTCTGATTTTATTTAATACTTGTTTTGCCTGGTCAAATGCTGTAACTAATGACAGCATTCTTTTCCAAAAGTGGATTAAAGTGTTTCTGACATTTGGCAGGGAAAAGACTTTTAAGCTCTTTTCTGAAACATACCTTTCCATGATATTTAATTTCTGCTTTATTTTTATTTTAACCTGCACTTGTCCTAACAACTAAAGAATACCTAGAGACCCAGTTCTCCCTTGTTCCTTGAGTCTTTTAATTTTCCCGTTATGTGCTATGTAATTCTGGACCAATTACTTTAGGTTTCTGTATCCTCCATAAAATGGGGAAAATCAATGGTCAGAGCAGGAGATTTGGGTCCTTCCTATGAACTGTGATTACTGGGATAAGTAGAGTCAGAGTATAATCTTATGATAAGAACACAACAACCTTAAGGCCAAGCTAGAGGGACAATTAAATTCCCATTATAAAATGTGTGCTGAAGGAAAACCAATGTGGCATGTCAGGCTACCAAATTTTGATAAGAAGAAATAGCTAAAATCAGAGGCAGAGCAACCAAGTTGAATCACAAGGTTGAAATTCATGTAAAGAAATCCGGTGAGGTTGGCCAGGCGTGGCCACTCACACCTGTAATCTCAGCACTTTGGGAGGCCAAGGCGGCTGGATGACCTGAGCTCAGGAGTTTGAGACCAGCCTGGGCAACATGACAAAACCCCGTCTCTACCAAAAAAATACAGAAAAAAATAGCCTCGTGAGGTGGTGTGTGCCTGTAGTCCCAACTACTTGGGAGACAGGAGAAACACCTGAGTCCAGGAGGTAGAGTTTGCAGTGAACCAGAATCTTGCCACTGCAGCACTCTGCCTGGGTGACAGAAGTGAAATCCTGTGTCAAAACAAAACAGAGGGAGAGAGAGGAAGGAAGGAAGGAAGGAAGGAAGGAAGGAAGGAAGGAAGGAAGGAAGGAAGGAAGGAGAGAATAAATCTGGTGAAGTTGAAAATCAGAAGATTAGCAGAGGAGAGAGTGGCAATGTGCTTGGGGTCCCCATGTCAGTCAAGGGCAGAGCTGGTTTAATACATAACTTAAGACAATTGGAAACTACACTCAACCACCTGTAATATAAACAGACAAACAAAAACCCCATAGAGCCTAAAAAAGGATGATCAAATCAGAAGTTACAAGAAAAATTGCAAATAAAAACCATTCCACAAGCTGAATAACGTCTGCAGTTGAGTTCATCATAATTGTATCAATGATGATTTCTTAGTTCCGACAAACGTAGCATGGTTATGTAAGATGTTAACATTAGAGAAAGCTAAGTGAGAAAGTATATGGAAATTCTGTACTATCTTTGCAACTTTTCTGCAAATCTAAAATCATTCCACAATTTTAGAGACTTGCTGAGTCTTCCTGCCCTTGAACATCAGACTCCAAGTTCTTCAGGTTTTGGACTCTTGGATTTACACAAGTGGTTTGCCAGGGGCTCTCAGAACTTTGGCCACAGACTGAAGGCTGCACTGTCAGCTTCCCCACTTTTAAGGTTTAGGGACTGGGAGTGATCCACCACTGACTTCCTTGCTCCTCAACTTGCAGACAGCCTATCATGGGGCTTTACGTTGTGATCACGGATCATGGTGGATGGGAGGCAGGACTAGATTGCAGCTCCAACTCGGATGGACAGAGTAGCATGTGGAGGCTTGCATTGTGAATTTTTGCTCCAGAACAACTGCAGGAATAAATCAGGAAACCCAAGAGGCCCCACAGACCCCCTGAAGGAAGCAGATGGCTCCTGCAGGACCTGGGAGATGCCCCAAATACTGTGAGTGCTCAAACTGTGGAAGTGAGAAAGGGAGAACATCTGGCTCCAAACACACACCCCCACTGGGGACACTGAAGGCCTAGATTGTGGGAGATTTTGATCTTACCTGGAGCTGAGTCAATTTAAAGAGCCAAGCAAAATGCAGGAGTAGAAGAAGCAGTGAGAAAAGCCCTGGGACCTTGCTGGACCCCCTAGCAAGCTGTTTTTGCCTGGCCTCACAGGGGTCCTTTGGGAGGGTGGCCAGAGGTGCTGAGCAAAGGCCACAGGGAGGAGGAAATCTTCAGCTGAACTTTGTGACAGTTTGAACTGATCAAGAAGCCTTCTGGCCAGAACTTGGGGGAGGATGTGAATTCAGTGTGCAGATTCCACAGGTAGGGGAAGAAGGAAAGCCATATTTGCTTTTGCAGCTTGGAGGCGGGTAGCCTGGGGCAAGTTCTTAGCCCTGCTCACCCACTGCCTGGAAATAGACTTGGTGCTGTTGGTGGGGGCACAGTGGGAGTGAGATCAGCCCTTCAGATTGCATGGGAGCTGGGTGAGGCCTATGACTGCCGGCTTTCCCCTATTTCCCTGACAACCTGCATGACACAGCAGAGACAGTCATAGTCCTCCTAGGAACATAACTCCATTGACCTGGGAACCTCACTCCATCCTCCACAGCAGTCACAGCAATAGTTGTCCAAGGAGAGTTTGAGCTCAGACACAGCTAGCCCTGCCCCCACCCAGTGGTCCTTCCCTACCCACCGTGGTAACTGAAGACAAAGGACATATGCTCTTGGGTTCTAGGGCTCCACCCACCACCTGTTCCTCCGCATACTACCACAGCTGATGCTCTTTGGAAAGTGCCACCTCCTGGCAGGAGGCCAATCAGCACAAAAATTGGGCATTAAATCACGAAAGCTAAGAACCCTCACAGAGTCCATTTTACCCCCCTGCCACCTCCACCATAACAGGTGCTGGTATTCATGGCTGAGAGACCCACAGATGGTTCACATCATAGGACTCTGTGCAGACAACCCCCAGTACCAGCACAGAGCCTGGTAGACTTGCTAGGTACCTAGATCCAGAAGAGAGATAACAATCACTACAACTTGGCTCTCAGTAAGCCACATCCACAGGAAAAGGGGGACAGTACTACATCAAGGGAACAACCCATGGGACAAAATAATCTAAACAACAGATCTCAACCCTAGACCTTCCCTCTGACAGAGCCTCCCCAAGTGAGAAGGAACCAGAAAACCAACTCTGGTAATATGACAAAACTAGGTTCTTTAACACCTCCAAAAAATCACATTAGCTTACCAGCAGTGGACCCAAACCAAAAAGAAATCCCTGATTTATCTGAAAAAGAATGCAGGAGGTTGGTTGTTAAGCTAATCAGGGAGGCAACAGAGAAAGGTGAAACCCAAAAAATGATACAAGAAGTGAAGGGAGAAATATTCAAGGAAATATATAGCATAAATAAAAAACAATCAAAACGTCAGGAAACAATGGACACATCTATAGAAATGCAAATTGCTCTGGAAAGTCTCAGTAATAGAATTGAACAAGCAGAAGAAAGAAATTCAGAGCTCAAAGACAAGGTCTTCAAATTAACCCAATCCAACAAAGACAAAGAAAAAACAATAAGAAAATATGAATGAAGCCTCCAAGAAGTCTGGGATTATGTTAAACAACCAAACCTAAGAACAATCAGTGTTTTTGAGAAAGAAGAAAAATCTAAAAGTTTGGAAAACATATTTGGGGCAATAATCGAGGAAAACTTCCCTGGCCTTGCTAGAGACCTAGACATCCAAATACAAGAAGCACAAAGAACACCTGGGAAATTAATTGCAAAAAGATCATCACCTAGGCACATTGTCATCAGGTTATCCAAAGTTAAGACAAAGGAAAGAATCTTAAGAGCTTTGAGACAAAAGCACCAAGTAACCTATAACGGAAAACCTATCAGATTAATAGCAGATTTCTCAGCAGGAATTCTACAAGCTAGAAGGGATTGAGGCCATATCTTCAACCTCCTCAAACAAAACAATTAGCAGCCAAGAATTTTGTACAGCAAAACTAAGTTTCATATATGAAGGGAAGATACAGTCTTTTTCAGACAAACAAATGCTGAGAGAATTTACCACTACCAAGCCACCACTACAAGAACTGCTAAAAGGAGCTCTAAATCTTGAAACAAATCCTGGAAACACATCAAAACAGAACTGCTTTAAAGTATAAATCTCCTAGGACCTATAAAACAAAAATACAATTTAAAAAACAAAAACAAAACAAGGTATACAGACAATAAATAGCACAGTGAATGGAATGGTACCACACATCTCAATGCTGACACTGAATGTAAATGGCCTAAATGCTCCACTTAAAAAATGCAAAATTGCAGAATGGATAAGAATTCACCAACCAACTATCTGCTGCCTTCAAGAGACTCACTTAACACATAAGGACTGACACAAATTTAAGATAAAGGGATAGAAAAAGACATTTCAGGCAAATGGACACCAAAAGTGAGCAAGAGTAGTTATTTCTTATCTCAAACAAAACAAACTTTAAAACAACAGTGGTTAAAAAAGACAAAGAGGGGCATTATATAATGATAGAAGGCCTTGTCCAACAGGAAAATATCACAATCCTAAACATATATGCACCTAACACTGGAGCTCCCAAGTTTATAAAACAATTACTAATAGACCTAAGAAATGAGATAGAAAGCAGTATAATAATAGTCACAGACTTCAATACTCCACTGACAGTACCAGACAGGTCATCAAGACAGAAAGTCAACAAAGAAACAATGGATTTAAACTATACCCTGGAACAAATGGACTTAACAGATATATACAGATCATTCCATCCAACAACTGCAGAATATATGTTCTATTCAACAGTGAATGGAATGTTCTCCAATATAATAGGCCACAAAACAAGCCTCAATACATTTATGAAAACTGGAATTACACCAGGCACTCTCTCAGGCCACAGTGAAATAAAACTGGAAGTCAACTCCAAGGGAACCTTCAAAACCATGTAAATATGTGGAAATTAAATAACCTGCTCCTGAATGATTATAAGATCAAAAATGAAATCAAGATGGAAATTTAAAAATTCTTTGGACTGAACAATAGGGACACAACCTATCAAAACCTCTGAGACACAGCAAAGGTGGTACTAAGAGGAAAGTTTATAGCCCTAAACACCTACATCAAAAAGTCTGAAAGAGCACAAACAGAAAATCTAAGGTCACACCTCAAGGAACTAGAGAAACAAGAACAAACCAAACCCAAACCCAGCAGAAGAAAGGAAAGAGCAGAGAAGAACTAAATGAAATTGAAAGAAACAAACAAAGATGCAAAAGCTAAATGAAGCAAAAAGATCATTCTTTGAAAAGATAAATAAAATTGATAGACTATTAGCAAGATTAACCAAGAACAGAGGAGAGACATTCCAAATAACCTCACTAAGAAATGAAATGGGCCAGGCGCGGTGGCTCAAGCCTGTAATCCCAGCACTTTGGGAGGCCAAGACGGGCGGATCACGAGGTCAGGAGATCGAGACCATCCTGGCGAACACGGTGAAACCCCGTCTCTACTAAAAAAATACAAAAAACTAGCCGGGCGAGGTGGCGGGTGCCTGTAGTCCCAGCTACTCGGGAGGCTGAGGCAGGAGAATGGCGTAAACCCGGGAGGCAGAGCTGGCAGTGAGCTGAGATCCGGCCACTGCACTCCAGCCTGGGCGACAGAGCGAGACTCTGTCTAAAAAAAAAAAAAAAAAAAAAAAAAAAAAAAAAAAAAAAAAAAAAAAAAGAAATGAAATGAAATGGAATTTGTTATATCTGACACCACAGAAATACAAAAGATCATTCAAGGCTATTATGAACACCTTTATGTGCATAAACTAGAAAACCTAGAAGACATGGATAAATTCCTGGAAAGATACATCCATCCTAGTTTAAATCAGGAAGAATTTGATACCCTGACTAATTACAAGTAGCAAGATTGAAATGGTAATTAAAAAATTACGAATAAAAAAAGTCCAGGACCAGATGGATTCACAGCAGATTTCTACCAGACATTCAAAGAAGGATTGTTACTAATCCTATTGATACTCTTGTCCAAGATAGAGAAAGAGGAAACCCTTCCTAAATCATTCTATAAAGCCAGCATCACCCTAATACCAAAACCAGGAAAGGGCATAACCAAGAAAGAAAACTACAGACCAATATCCCTGATGAACATAGATGCTAAAATCCTTGACAAAATACTAGCTAACTGAATCCAACAACATATCAAAAAGATAATCCACCATAATTAAGAGGGTTTCATACCAGGGATGCAGGGATGGTTTAACGTACCAAGTGAATAAATGTGACACACCACATAAACGGAATTAAAAACAAAGTCACATGATCATCTCAATAGATGCAGAAAAAGCATCATACAAAATCTGCATCCCTTTATGACTAAAACTCTCAGGAAACTTGGCATACAAGGGACATACATCAATATAATAAAAACTATCTTAACCCACAGCAAACATCATACTGAATGGGGAAAAGTTGAAAGCATTCCCTCTGAGAACTGGCACAAGACAAGGATGTCCATGCTCACCACTCCTTTTCAACATTGTACTGGAAGTCCTAGCCAGAGCAATCAGACAAGAGAAAGAAATAGAGGGCATCCAAATCAGTAAAGAGGAAGTCAAACTGTCACTGTTTGCTAATGACATGATCATTTACCTAGAAAACCCTACAGATTCTTCCAGAAAGCTCCTAGAACTGATAAAAGAATTCAGCAAAGTTTCTGGATACAAAATTAATGTACACATATCAGTAGCTCTTCTATACACCAACAGTGACCAAGCTGAGAATCAATGAACAACTCAACCCCTTTTTAAATAACTGCAAAATAATTAAATACTTAGGAATACACCAAGCCAAGGAGGTGAAAGACCTCTACAAGGAAAACTACAAAACACTGATGAAAGAAATCATAGAAGTCACAGACAAATGGAAACACATCCCATGCTCATGAATGGGTGGGTAGAATCAATATTGTGAAAATGACCATATTGCCAATAGCATTCTATAAATTCAATGCAATTCCCATCAAAATACCACCACAATTTTTCACAGAATTAGAAAAAACAATTCTAAAATTCATATGGAACCAAAAAAAGAGCCCCCACAGCCAAAGCAAGGCTAAGCAAAAAGAAAAAATCTGTAGGCATCACATTACCCAACTTCAAACTATACTATAAGGTCATAGTCACCAAAACAGCATGACACTGGCATAAAACTAGGCACATAGACCAGTGGAACAGAATAGAGAACCCATAAATAAACCCAAGTACTTCTAGCCAACTGATCATCAACGAAGCAAACAAAAATATAAAGTGGGGAAAGGACACCCTTTTCAACAAATGATGCTAGGATAATTGGCTAGTCACATGCAGGAAACTGAAACTGGATCCTCATCTCTCACCTTATACACAAATCAACTCAAGATGGATTAAGGACTTAAATCTAAGACCTGAAACTATAAAAATCCTAGAAGATAACATTGGAAAAACCCTTCTAGACATTAGCTTAGGCAAGGAGTTCATAACCAAGAAACCAAAAACCAATGCAATAAAAACAAATATAAATTGCTGGGACTTAAACTAAAGAGCTTTTGCACGGCAAAAGGAACAGTCAGCAGAGTAAACAGACAATCCACAGAGTGGAAAAAAATCTTCACAATCTATACATCTGAAAAAGGACTAATATCCAGAATCTAAAGCAAACTGAAATCAATAAGCCAAAAACAAACAATCCCATCAAAAGTGGGCTAAGGACATGAATAGACAATTCTCAAAAAGAAGATGTACAAATGACCAACAAACTTATGAAAAAATGCTCAACATCACTAATGATCAGGGAAATGCAAATCAAAATCACAGTGTGATACCACCTTACTCCTGCTACAATGGCCATAATCAAAAAATCAAAAAATAGTAGATGTTAGCATGGATGCAGTGAAAAGGGAACACTTCTACACTGCTGGTGGGAATGTAAACTAGTACAATCACTATGGAATATAGTGTGGAGAATCCTTAAAGAACTAAAAGTAGAACTACCATTTGATCCAGCAATCCCACTACCGAGTATGTATCCAGAGGAAAAGAAGCCATTATACAAAAAAGATACTTCCACATGCATGTTTATAGCAGCACAATTCACAGTTGCAAAAAACATAGAACCAACCCAAATGCCCATCAATCAATGAGTGGATAAAGAAACTAGTGTGTATATATATACACACACACACATACACGATGGAATACTACTCAGCCACAAAAAATGAATTAATGGCATTTGCATCAACCTGGATGCTATTGGAGACTATTACTCTAAGTGAAGTAACTCAGGAATGGAAAACCAAACATCATATCGTCTCACTCATAAGTGGGAACTAAGCTATGAGGACGCAAAGGCATAAGAATGATAAAATGGACCTTGGGGACTCAGGAGGAAAGGGCGGGAAGAGGGTGAGGAATAAAAGACTACAAATATGGTGCAGTGTATAATGCTCTGATAGTGGCTGCACCAAAATCTCACAAGTTGCCACTAAAAAACTGACTCATACACCAAACACTACCTGTTCCCCAATAACCTATGAAAATAAAAATAAATAAATAACATTATTCCACAATTTAAAACAATTTAAAATTTAAAACAACTTATTCTACCTAGTTAAAAAATTAGTTATTGCTCAGGGTAACTTTTCCACACACACACACAAAAAGTCAAATAACTCAGTTGCTCAGGGCACATGTGTAGAAACTAAACTGATGGACATTGGTCCTAAGCCTGTCCTTGTTATTTACTAGCTGTGTGACTTGGAGCAAGTTTACTTCTATTTATTTCACCTATAAAATGGGTATACTAATAGTACTTTTGCAAAATAATCTGGGGTGTTTTGTACGTTGCCTGGCACAAGGATAGTACTCAATGAATGGAACAGTTATTACTAGTAGAGTGTTGACTGATGTTTGTCTACCATGTGTGTCTGTTTGTGTGTGTGTGTGTGTGTATACAGACAAAGTTGAGTATGTAGCACCTAGAGTATTCTATCACTGCTCAAGGAAACATTTGACTTGTTGTGCTGTGCTTTGGGTTTACAAGCCGATAACTTGTTTCAGTGTTCTCTCAGAAATATGATTTTCAATTCAGCTCCTCTGTTATATTAAAGTAAGCACTGTGACCAGATGGTCTCTGTTCTGGAGTTCCAGAATGACATTAAAAATGAGTGGGCTGAGGGATTTTATTAGTCATTTGTTGGCTTTGCAGCAGCCATTTCCATGAAATTATAGGACAATGATAAAATTAAAGCAGCTTATGCTGGGTTTTGGAAAGCTGGTCCCAAGGTCTGCAAATAGTCATGGATCAGGAATGTAGAACAGGGGCAATAAATTGGAGGATTATTGCCTGATGATCCCAGGTCTCTTTGGCAGAGAAGCCAGGACTTCTAAGGAGCTTGGCCCAAGGAAAATCAGTCAAAGACAGGAAATATTGCCATGCTGAAGAAAGTCTGGAACACCTCAGATCTCTGGTTAGCATGATGCCTCCAGTGGAAGGGAGATACCTCCGACTGGGCAGTTGGAAACTTCTCATGAACTGGATCTAAAAGACAAACAACTTTCAATTAAACTGGGGACCTTAAGTCAACCCATCCATGTATGGGCTCCTCTTCAAGTCTTCCTTGGCCTGCCAGTGCCTTGCTTAGACTTCATTACCTTGTACTGTCCTCCTCTGTCTCTTACTGTTCTTCCATATAACTGCCTTCTCACTACTTATACCCATTTCCCACCAGCTTGGCGGTGGGAGGATCCAGTGAGATCCAGTGCAGGACCTCAGAGGTTAATGACAGGTGTTGTGAAACAAATGAATATGAAGCTAAAAAACTTAAAGTCTGAGTTCCAATCCTAACTCTACCATCTGCGGGGATGGGAAAGAAACTGAATATCTCCCATAGTCTCGTGTTTTTCACATCTAACAGCTCCCTTTTACATTAAAAATAACAATAATTTCCTTAGTTGGTCTATAAGATCTATATGAGGTTGTTATGAGGTTTAAATGGAACATACATAAAAATTGTTGAGTACCTAGTAAACACTCAATAGACATTAATTCCCTTCACCTTTTTATCCGTTGGAAGTTCCCTGGCAGCATAATTTTCACAACCTGCTGTATTACAAATGTATGAAATAACCTCACCGAAAGGGTTGGGAAAGGGTGTTGAACCAAGTAATTTTGAAAATGAGTGGAGGCTATAAGACTAAAGCAAAAGAAACTGTACATAAGCACTGTGCTGTATTTAATCGAGTTTGGTATTGGTTAACAATTCTGATATCACTATGCATGTACACAGGAATGAAACAAGGAATGGATAGGGAGTACAATGAAAAGAAAAATGTCTTCAAATTCCAAGAAATACCACGTGTCAATATTTAGTTGTACCATAGCCATCACATGTGAATGATGCCTTTTGAGATTTTAAAAGCCAAGTGAATTTCCAACTTGGATTGCCTGCTTTCTCTGAGCCCAGATTTCTGATAGTAACTGATTTTGATTAGTACGCCAGGATATGTAAGAAGTAATTAGTTAATTGGATGACCTTCTTTCTTAATACCCTTGTGATATTTGCTTGGATAAATTTGCCTACTCTTTTCACTTGTATTTTTACTCTAAATCCATTGAGAAGAGAATAGTGAAAGCTTCTTATCCAGATCCTGTATCACCTTGAAAGTTTTTATGAATATTTCCAACATAGGCACCCTCTTTTCCCAAATATACATAGAGGTGATTAGAATCCAGTTCTCCAAAATATGATCCACTTTTCAACAGCTCCTAGAGTTTCTAAAAGAGATAGGCTCCTTTTGAGTTTTTCTTTCTTTCTTTTATCTTTTTTTTCCCTGAGAATGATAGGGAAAGGAAGGTCATTTGCAAAAGACTGAAAGGTTGTATTGACTTTTAAAATTACCTTTCCTCTAGATTTCAAGTTTGATACTTACTGGCCTTTGATTCTAAAACAGAAAAGGCCAGTCAACTGCATCCACTTACATGAACGGCATGCTAGTAGCTTCAGAGTAACTGTCAGCTTTTGTCGGGTGATTTCAGCAAGGTGCTCCTATCTGTCTTCACTCCTAAAATTTCTGAAATCAGTAATAATTGAGAAGGCTAGCACAGAGTTGTAGGCAGGTAAGAGTTAAATTCAGCATGTAGCAAAAGGAATGTTTTCAGGAGAGAAAAAATGAATAGAAGAAAACCATGAGAGTAAAGCAGGAGAAGAAATAATCATGACTCCAGGGAGGTGGGACAATACAGTGGTTGGGAGGACAAATGCCCTGGGTTTTCAACCGAGGACAACCCGTGCTAGCTTTGTGATCTTAAGGAGGTTACTTAACCTCTCTATGCTTTAATTTTTGTACCTGAAGCAGAGATTATGTGATAATGGTATCTGTCTACTAAAGTTGCTATAGAAATGAAATGGCTATGTTCTATTACATAGTAAATACCATATAAACCTTTCTTAAACAAAAATAATAATGGCATAGTGAATATGACTATATAACACCATGCATTTGCCAAAACTCATGGAAATTTAGAGCATAAAGAGTGACTGTTAATGTATGCAAAGTACAAAAATAATTTAGAAGGCTGAATGGAATGCAGAATATGAGAAAATAGCCTAGCTTATTACAAATGCATGAAATAACCTCACGGAGGGAGTTGGGAGAAGGATGCCAAACTGAGTAATTTTGGAAATAAGTGGAGTCTATATGACTAAAGCGAAAAAATTATACATAAGCACTGTGCTCTATTTGATAGGTGCTGGTTAACAATTCTGGTGCCACTATACATGTATACATGAATGAAACAAGGAAATTGATGCCAGCTATTTGAAGCTACTTTTCTCACTGTTAAATTGGGGGGTTACAGATGAGCAAGGGGAGGAGGCCAGAGTGATCTTTGTAGCAATAGATTTAGAGTTGGAGGCATCTGTGTGAACTCATGTTTAGTTTAATACTGACATAGATAGTTACATATAGCAATGTGTATAGATATATGAATATACATGGGCTTGCATATACACATATTTTCTTGTTCTGTCAGCTGAGGGGCCCTAGAGGCAACAATACAGAGTAGGAATGAGCACATCTTGCACCTAGATCCTGGTGTCTGATGCCATTCTCCAACACAAAGAACCAAAGTTCCTTGGAGAAATGGTTGGTCTAGGATGGGGGCAGGAAATGTACAAGCTGAGCTTGAAGCATCTCATGGTGCCAGAAAGTAAAGAAGTGCTCAAAACAAACAAAGCACCATATCAACAAGAAGCATCCTTACATGAATGAGAATGTGTTAAAAGGAAAGAAGAATCAACTGAAAGAGCTCCCAGTGTCCAAAGCTGAAACAATTTGAGCAAATACTGCTTTTGTCCAAAGCAGTATTTAATGATAGTCCAAAATATAACATAAATATCCATGAGCCCACACTGATACAAATAAGCAAATAAATGGGGAGGGGGAGGAGAAGAAGAAGGAAATAGACAAATCTTCCATGCAGATGATTTCCAAATGATTTATGTAGTTACTCTGCCCTTAAGGAAGTGGAGCATAATTTCCTCCTCCTTAAGTGTGGGTGGTGCATAGTGACTGCTTTCCAAAGAGCAAAGTTTGGAAAGGGAGAAACATGAGTAAATGTGTAATGGAAATAACTGACAAATACCACCTTAGCCAGGTAATCAAGGTTAACATCAAGAATGCCATGTCGATAGCATGTATGATGTGATGAAAATGACACTTTATCTCTGCACTCTTCCTCTCAAAATCCAGAATCCCAGTATAATCATAAGAAAAACATCAGATACATCCCATTTGAGGGACATTCTACAAAATACCGGACCAGTACTCTCTAAAGCTGCAAATGTCATGAAAATAAAGTCTGAGTAACTGTCATAGCCAAGAGGAGCCTACGGCAACATAACTACTAAATGTAGTGTGGTATCTTCTATGGAATCCTGAAACAGAAAAAAGCCTTAGATAAAGACTAAGAAAATCTGAACAACGTCTGGACGTTCATTAAGAATAATGTATCAACATTGGTTCATTAATTGTAGCCAACGTACTATACAATGTACCATACCGATTCAAGATACAAACAGGGGAAACTGAACATGGGATACAGTAGTTCCCCCCTTATCTGCGATTTCACTCTTTATGGTTTCAGTTACCTACAGTCAACTGTGGTTCAAAACTATTAATATTAAGTATTTTGACAGAAAGAGAAAGAGAGAGAGACCACATTCACATAACTTTTATGACAGTATATTGTTATAATTGTTCTATTTTATTATTTTTGGTGATTTCCTACTGTGTCTAATTTATAAATTCAACTTTATCATAAGTATGTATGTACAGGAAAAAACTATATATAGGGCTTGGTACCATCTGCAGTTTCAGGCATTCACTGGGGGTCTTGGAATGCATCTCCAGCAGATAAAAGGGGACTACTATATATGGCTATTCTGTATTATCTTCATAATTTTTCTGTAAATCTAAAACTGTTCTAAAGCACAAAGTTTACTTAAAATAATAAATGATTAACATTTATTAACATTCACACTATGATAGTAAATTCTCATACTTTAATTTTATTACTCAGAAATAATTGGTGGCAGAAAATGTCACTTATAAATCCACTAAAAGCAAAATTCTAAATTTTATAATAAAATTATGAAATATAATAGGTTTGATTGGATGTTCATTTTGAAAATCAAAACTAAAATTATGAAACTGACTTTATTAAAATACAGAATTTTTTTTTTTTTAGCTGAGCACAGTGGCTCACACCTATAATTCCAGGACTTTGGACTTTGGGAGGCTGAGGCAGGAAGATGGCTTTAGCTCAGGAGTTTGAGACCAGCCTGGAAAACATAGTGAGTACCTGTCACTACAAAATTTGTTTTAAAAAATTAAATGTGTGTGGTGGCATGCACCTGTGGCCTCAGCTACCCGGGAGGCTGAGGTGGGAAGATTGCTTGAGCCTGGGAGTTCAAAGTTGTGGTGAGCTGTAATCATGCCACTGAACTCCAGCCTGGGTAACAGAGAAGACCCTGTCTGAAATACACACACACACACACACACACACACACATACACACACACATACACACACACACACTCTCTCTCTCTCTCTCTTACATATTATACATATTTAAAGCAGAGTATAGATATATAATTATGCAGGAATGCTTGGCACTAAAAAGGAATAAATTAACCCAGAAATTTTTTTTTCTGTGAGGCGGAGGAGAATAATTTTTGCAACCAAAATATATAATGGCATGAAATGACATCTTTTCTTTATAATATAATCATAAAGGAAATATTTTTACAAAAAAAATTTATGACTTGCTCTATTTTCCTAGTGTTTCTCTTAATTCTCTGATGTTCAGATCATTTTTTTCCTGAAGAATCTATCCTGCTGTCATCCTTGTTCCCCATGAAATACAGCCAGATCCTCTTGTTAGATTTAATTTTTCCTGTATTTGACCTACAGAATCATTTTGTCCATACTTCTCTGACAACCTTCATTTCATTCTGTTAGGTATTAGAGTTAGTTGTTTAAATGCCTTTCTTCTGCCAGAAAATGATACTGAGAATTGCAACAATGTCTAAGAAAGTTTCGTGTCCTTTGTAGCACCTAAAATGGTGCCTTGAGTTCAGTCCACTTCAATTTCTCCATTTGCAAACCAGGAAATTTTTTTTTTTCAAACTTGCCATTCCTACTTCACAGGATTACAGTGAAAACTCATGAGTCTGACTGTCTTCACAGGCAGGGCCATGAGTCCAACTGGCACCTTCCTGGTCTTTCAGAAGAGCACCAGTACTCTGTTTCATAAGCCACAGTAGGGAAAGAATAGAACTTCAGCTCTTTCCAACAGAGCAGATTTGTTAAACAATTTAAACTTCGTGGCAACTCCAGTCTACTGACAGTGACCGTTGAGGTGCAGTGTATTAGTCTGTTATCATGCTGCTAATAAAGACTTATCCAAGACTGGGTAAGTTATAAAGAAAAAGAGGTTTAATGGACCCACAGTTCCACATGGCTGGGGAGGCCTCACAACATGGCAGAAAGCAAAGGAGGAGCAAAGGCATGTCTTACATGGTGGCAAGCAAGAGAGAGTGTGTAGGAGAACTGCCTTTTATGAAACCATCGGATCTCATGAGATTTATTCACTATCACAAGAATAGCATGGGAAAACTCACCCCATGATTCAATAACCTCCCAGTGGGTCCCTTCCAATACATGTGGGGATTATGGGAGCTATAATTCAAGATGAGATTTGGGTGGGGACACAGCCAAACCATGTCATGCAGTATTGAGAAGAACTCAGACTATACCCAGGACCAACAGGGGAAACCACCATGTTAGGTTAGAAATGTCTGCCATGGCTTTGAGATCAGGAACTGGTGGCGTGTGTTCTATAGTCTCTTAAGTGTGATGACCAGCAATTCCTCAGACCTTGTATGTACATGCTACTCCTCACATTAAGAGGAAGAGTTGATTTCCCCTCTTCTTGAATCTGGCCTAGCCTCAGGACTTGCTTTGACAAATAGAAATGGGAAGAAATGATTTAGGATTTTCTCAAGCTATGCCTTGAAAGGGGCCAGCAGTTTTTGCATCCTTTCTTTTGGAAGCCAGCCTCCATCTAAAATGTCTTTCCAACCTGAGATCACCATACTGTAAGGAAGCCCAGAATAGTCATGTAGAGTGGAGGTGGAAGATCACTGAGGTGCCAGTCAAGTGAGTGAAGCCTTAGTGGACCTTCAGGCCCAATCCAGTTACTGGTTGAATGCAGCTGAATGACTCTAGGTGACGTCATATGGAACCAGCCAGCTAAGCCCTGTCCAAATCCCTGACTCACAGAATGATGGAAAATAGTAAATCATCATTGTTTTAAGTCATTAGTATTGGGACAGTTCGTTACACAGCAATAAACATCTAACACAGTATGTGGGACAGAGTTTTGCCATTTTTGTATTAAAGGGTACTGATTAGCTTCCAGACCCCTGGTCCACATAATATTACTTGATTGGTCAGGGATTAGGTCCAGGGATTGGTGTATTTCAAAAGCTCTTCCTTAAATTGTCACATAGAACTAGGGTTCAGAATCACTGATCTAGCCAGAATCATAAGTGCTATACACCAAGTTAGAGAGTCAAACTGAGCTAAAACAGAGTAATAAGACTTTAGCAAGGCATTAGTATCCCGGATTAATGAGATAACCAAAAGGAAATGAAAATTGCCCCTTCCCAGTCAACTACAACATGCCATATTAGGTTGGGCAAGCTGCAGAAAGGTAAATAAAGAAGAACACAGCAATTAGAGACAAATGAGTAAACAGGTAAATAAAAGAACACTCCTCTTGTTCGTCCTGAGCAATATAATAGGACTTCACCCCCCAAATTTAGGCCCAGTAATTCGTCAGTTGCAACCTAATTAGCCTTATAATTAAAGGAAAGTACAGCTTTTCTTGGTGGGGGGCAAGATTTTTAGGATTGTATTTTGTGCTTTGTTCCATTTTCAACTAAAATTTGGATAACAATAAGGGTTTGACAGTTTTTGGTGAAAGCATGAGGTTAAGGAGTTTACGATTCTCAGACGTGTGGAGTACTATTTGGTATTTTCATATAATACTGGAAAGTCATTAAGGAGATATGTATTCCAAGCCACACCACCAATTTCTAGATATTGACTTTAACTGAGATGTCAATATTCTAGTCACATCAGCAGAGTTTAACCTCAACTAGTATCTGCTGACATATGACACTTTGCCTGCCCTTTTAACCATTTATAACTTTGCATTAGGCAAAATGGATTCTGTCTCTGTTGATACATAATTGTCAAATACTTGAATCTAAAACTCTAGACTTAACAGAACTTAAAAAAAAAGAAAAGAAAAAAGGGAAAAGAAAGCAAGCAAAAGAAATTGCTGGTTTTCATTGGAGGCATGTCTGCCTTTGAAGCTTGATATTCTAGAAGCTGAAATGAGTGTCTCCAGTGGTTTTGATTATAATCATTGCTATGTGGACCTCGAGTTTTCCAGGGCACCACATACATGACCACGTGTGCTGTTGGCGGAATGGTGCAGATTAGCAAATGAATAAGACGTAGAAAAGCCCAGAGGTCTTTCAGCCTCTAGCCACTGTCCAGGAAGGAGAAGAACATCCCCTGGGCTGGGCACATTCAGACTTTGCATGTGTTAATATGAAATACTTTCATTGCTCCAATTTCCACTTATGTGGATTTTTCCTGGCTCTGAATCAGTGACCTAATTCTCTAATTTTCCCCCCTCTGAGAACATACTTTTCTTAAGTTATTTTCTCTCTGAAATCCACACCACTGCCCCCGCCCCCCTTCCCTTCCCTTTTGATTTCTTATTCAGCCTGGAAACTACCTCACCAGTTGTAATTAGCCTAAATACTTGAGGGAGGGAGAAGGGCTCTCTTCAGGAAATAGCCGGAATAAAGCAAGATTCCTTCTTCTAAGAGTAAGGAAGAGACACCCAGGCCCATTTAAGCTGATTAAATCTCTCTATTGTAAAGCAGAAAGCTCTGATAAGGATTTACTCTTTGTGTTATTTTACAACCTTAATTGACCCATACCACCCATTCTCAGCTTTTTAGGCCAAATATTCTCTCCAATATATGCTCTTGGGTCAAATGAAGAGCAGAAATATACATTTTTTAAATGCCAGCTTAGCTGCTTTCTCTCTCTCTCTCTCTCTCTCTCTATATATATATATATATACACACATTTTTTTCTTTTCTATCTCAGTCTTTTCTGGGTGTCTTTGCTAAATGAGGTTTGCCTAGAGTTGGGTGTCAAAGGACTGTATTCCATTCCTATTAATGTCTTGAGCTAATTTTGCAGTGTGTTAGTGGCTCTATTAGGTCTTACAAATATTATTTCTATGAAATAATGTTAACGTTTCCTATGTGTTTTTACTAAGTCAATTTTTTTCAATAATAATATCTATGACTAATGTTGTACTCTGTTCAGTCCCTTAATTTTATTATCCTAGTCACCACAATAACCATGGAAGTAATTATGGATATCACCATTTTACATATGAAAAATCTGATGCTTGGAGTTAAGTATAATGACTTGCCCAAGGAAGCACCATTAGCAAGTCTCAGACCTGAGACTGAAACCCAGGGCTCTTTAGTTCCAAGCCTTTATACTAACCACTATACTAAACTCCCTTTCAAAAAACGTACTACCAGTTTGAAAATATTTGAAGGAGGAAAGGAACACTGGAAGGATGAAACGAACAAGGAAAGAAAGAAATGAGAGCATTTCTTATTCATGCATAGAATGTGAACAATGGTGGTGAGAAAGGAAGGGTGGCTGTTCAGAACTGTTCAAACCTAGGGCAAGGCAGAGCAGAGAACACCCTGGTTTGCAGAGAGACCACGTAATACAGAATGCATGCTATCTCGTTACCCTGTTTTCAAAAGTGATGACAAGAAATGCCATATTTAAAAGCCAATTGTTGAATTTGATGCCAACAGTGCCTGTCTATAATCACTAAAAATTCACTGAGTGAACATCTGATCCCCTTTATCAACTGGTGGTCATGATTTCTTTGGAGAAGATAATTGACTTGTTACTTTTAGTAGAGAAAGTATAAAATTCTATAGTCTAACAAATAAAATTTCTTAAACTTTCCCTTTCCCTTAAAAGTGTAAAATAAGAAACATAAAGACAGAACAGTAGCTTCCTTCATTCATGTTTGTACAACCTCCTGCTGAGTGCTGACTGTCATATTTCATTCTCTATTTCTTTTGTGTATTTTCAAATTCTAAAATGAAAATGAATATCTATATCATTATAATTATTAGATGACAACGAAAAATCTCTGTTATTTGTATTTATCAAAATCAATCATGATAATGTGTGCTTGTCATTTGATTGCTTTGTTGCTAGGTGCGCTCTTTAACGAGACTCCTAATTAAATGGCACATTATACTGAAACCAAGAACACCAGAAAAGTGCTCTCTGACCTGGACCAGGTGATTCTTTTGTGTGTCCAAAGATAACAGTAGTTGCAACCTCTTGGCCTGGGTGAGAAGCATGGGTGAAATCACAGGAGACTAAAGTTACCAGTCAACGCCTCAGAAATAAGTGGGAAATGTAATTTCATTTTACCTTTGAAGTTCCTGTCAAGAAGACTGTTCACTTTTGTGACCACAGCATTGAGATATTTTCATAATTTCCCGTAGCTTATGGGCTTTTCATGGTATATTAAGTATCTGTGTTGTTTGAATAGCATTACAGCCTATTAAATTTATGGCCTACAAAATAGGAAACTCACTAGAGCCTAAAGAGTAACTCATAGTAGTTTTCTATAGGTTATTTCTCTGTAAAACAGAAAAAAAAATGCCCTTTGTATAAAGAACAGGTATTTGGTCCTTGAGATCATTGACAAGTGGAATGTAAAGGAAAAAAATATTCAATTGCCTCCACTTAATTTCCTTGATTGCATATGTTTTTGGCTTCTTATAGTAAATGTATTTAAATATGTCTATGGCATTACATATTCAAGAAATTAAGAGTCTTTGCCTTAGAATTCATGACTTACTTTCCACGCCAAAGTTAGACCACACTTGTGTGTCTAATACTCAGAAAGAAACCTTCTCATTGCAATAAAAATACCTTCAACCAGGAGGGCTCTAATTTTGCTTGGCTTTAGTCTTATGAAATGACTCATCCAACATTTATAAAGACTTCTTCCTACATGAAATAAATACAATATAGTCAGATCACTAATTTTCAATAACTGACTGCACTAACTAATACTTACTCAGAGATAATAAGTATTGCAATTTTTATCTGCTAAAGTGAGGTTCCCTTTTCAGCTTGGAAAAATCATTTGACTTTTGAACATGGTGTTTCAGATCTCAGTGTTAATTTTATTGAGCAGTATATCTACAAAGACACTTTAATCATCATGTAATAATTTGTGCTTCTGTGCTTTAATAGTCATGACTGTAAGGACTGAATGCTCAAATAATCATTGCAACAGAGAGAATTAATCAATCCAATGTTATTCAGATCTCAAAGTAAGTCATTATAGTAATTGTCACTTTTTAAAGTGGATCTTTAACTAAAAGATAAGGAAGTGAAAATTTTTGGAGTTTTTTTTTACAATTATGGTGAATTAGTAACACTGGAACCTCAAAAGGAAGCAGTGATAGAAATTTTATGAACTCTTTTACCAAATATACACAATCTACAGAATGAGGGCAAATTTCCTAACTCCTCCAGAGCCCCACTATCATTTTTGGTAAAATTGGACTAGTTCTCCTGAGTGATCTCACTATATGCTATAGAGGATGATATATGTATAATTGAAAGAATCGAAAGAGGAGTAACATGGTCAGGGTATAACCAAATATCCATAGTGTCACAATACTATATAGCACATAGTACTCATTTCACCCGTTTACACTTCTGTTTATAAGTATTACTTTTTCCAGTCAAAATGGCACCCATATTCATTTATATGAAATCTTTCCTTCTTAAATTATAATGTCATATTCATTTAACAAACATTTAATGAGTATGTACAATGTGCCTAGTGTTGTGTTGTAGGGTGTGAAAAACAAAAATAACAAGTAAAAGATGATGAATAATTTTATAAATGGTTCAACATTTAAATTGCTCACTAAGATCACTACGTAAGCCAATAATTCTCATTATGAAAAATGTTATCATAGAGTATAAAGTATTTTGGGATCCCAGACCGAAGATACCATTCGGGCCCTTCCCATTCTCTGTTATATACACTCCACACAGGCTTTTATCTTTACCCCTCCTCAAACTGTTCTTGTCAAAGTCAACAATGGCTCCCATGATACTCAATCTGGGTCATGTCTCAGTCCTTATCTTGCTCAATATGTTAGCAATATTTCCCACAGTTGTTAATTTCCTCCTTCTTGAGACACTTTGTTCACTTAGCCCCTGAGAGGTCACTCTCACTTCACTTCCTGTCTCACTAGTCACTCTTTATAAGTTTGTTGCTGTTGTTGTTAGCTCTTCTTCATCTTCCCACTCTCAAAACATTTGAGTGTCCCAGAGCTCAGTCCCTTATTTCTTTTCTCACTTCTCCCAAGTGATCCTCCAACCTCATTTCATGGCTTTAAGTACCATCTATTTCAGGTAACTCCCAACTATTTACCTCTACCCATGACATTGCTACTAAACTCCAAAGCACTTACTTAACTACCTACTTAACATTTCCACTGAGAGGTCCAACATAACATCATTAAAAAAAAAAACTTGATTACTTCCACTCATCTGTTTCTTCTATAGTCTTCACCATCTCAATAAAGGAAAACTACATTTTCCTACTTAATCAGGTAAAAAATTTTGGCTCCTCTTGCCATACTTCCTTCCAACTGTACTTTTCATCTCTGCCTTCAACATATATTCAGAATCTGACAACTCTTAGCCCCTCTACTCTGATCACCCTGGACATCATTTGTCATGTGGATAAGTACAATAGCCTCTTATTAGGTCTCTCTGCATTTACTCCTACCTTCCTAAAGTCTATTTCACATGGCTGCTAGGGTCATCCCAGTAAACAAGAAGGCAGATCATATCACTCTTCTTTCAGTGGTTTCTAGTCTCATTAAGAATAAAAATCAAAGTCTGTTCCACAGCCTGCAAGGACATACACAATTTTACCCGCATCTACCTCTTTGGTCTCAACTTTCATTTATTCCCTGGACTCCAACCCGACTGGCCTCCTTTCTCTTCTTCCAGTATACCAAACACGTGCACTTGCTTTTCTCTCTGCCTGGAATATTTTCCCGACCTGTCATATCCACATAACTTGAACTCATGCTTTATATTTATCTTTACTCCCATATGGCCTCTTCAAAGTGGCCTTTCCTAAGCACTATAAAATAACACCTCTTTCTCTTTACTGTGCCTTTTTTCTCCTCCTCCTCCTTCTTTGTGAAACAGGGTCTCTCTCTGTCACCCAGGCTGGAGTGCAGTCTCGTGATCACAGCTCACTGCAATCTCCGACTCCTGGGCTTAGGCCATCCTCCTACCTCAGCTCTTCAACTAGCTGGGACCACAGGCGCACACCACCATGCCCATCTAATTTTTCTATTAGGTTGGTTCAAAAGCAGTGGCGGTTTTTGCCATTACCTTTAATATTTTTAGTAGAGATAGGGTTTCTGCATGTTGCCCAGGTTAGTCACCAACTCCTGGGCTCAAGTGATCCACCCACCTTGGCCTCCCAAAGTGCTAAGATTACAGGCATGAGCCACTATGCCCAACCACTGTTTCTGTAAATAAAGTTTTATTGAAACATAGCCATGCTCATTTGTGCATATATTGTCTATGAGTGCTTTTGTCTACAACAGCAGAGTTGAGTACGTATGACAGAGAATACATGAACTAGAGACCCAAAATATTTAGCATTTGGCTCTCTCTTTGTGGAGAAAAAATGTGTCAGTCTTTGGTCCAGAGGGTAGAATGCATGGCAAGGATAGGGAGAAGATGAAAGGGGAGATGAGGGCAAGCTGGAAGGGATTTATGTGAGTTTAGATTTCATATGTAGGTCTAGAGAGAATGAGGCAATGGGTGCTTTTAGGCAAGGAAGTTCCTGAAAGATACGGTCTATGTCTAATACAATTTGTGCATAAAAACTGCTGTCATATGTAAGCCAGTCCTTCTAGTGGCAGCTTTTGCAAGAATTCAAGCCTTAATGTCACTGCCATGTCTAGGATTAGCTCTTGAAACAGGAACCAAAAGATAGTGAAAATCCACTTACTTCCCCCCTGCCCCACGCTAGATGTTGGTTTGGAAATGATCTATCTCTTGTGGTGAGTCTAGCGCAGATTGATCCAATAGTGTCCATTATAGCCTCTAAATATCTGGCCTGGGCTGATCTCAAGAATCCCAGAAACATGGATTGGTTCCAAGGTCACCCAGAAACTTGTTAGTCTTGTTTTAAGAAGCTCCAGAAATTTGAAAAAACTCCAGAATCATCTATATATAGGACGACAAACAAAACTCAAGTGTTAGTGGTATGACATTATAGCCTCTAAATATCTGGCCTGGACTGATCTCAAGAGTCGCGGAAACATGAATTGGTTCTAAGGTCACCCAGAAACTTGTTGGTCTTGCTTTAAGAAGCTCCAGAAATTTGAAAAAACTCCGGAATCATTTCTACACAGAATGACAAACAAAACTTAAGTGTGAGTGGTATGACAACTCATCAGATCTTTTCCAAGTTCTCTAAACCATGTGGATCAGTTTAGACTTTGCCACTGGGTGAGGTCAAAAGATTGCTGATCCATCTTGCTTTCATTCAGATTGGATTTCACAATAAAGCAGCCTTTCCCCTGGTGTCTTTGGCTCTCAGGAGTTTGATTCCATCCAGACCCTAAGTAAAGGGCAGGAGAAAATTTTGAAAGAAATGTGTTCTGAATTTCACAGAACAAAGTGGAGCTCTGGGTTGTGGTTAAGCTCGGGAGAAGATGCCCTCGTCCCTCTTCCCTCTGAGAATGCAGTGGGGAAATATCTGGGCTGCTCCAGTGAAGCTGTGGCATTTGGGTTTGATCTGATCGATCTGAATGTGCCTACTCTGAATCCAGACGGGGTTTTGGCCTGATGTTTTTGCCCAAACCTCAAGTGTGTATAAGCAAGGGAAGCCAAGTTCCCACTTGTATCCTCTGACTCATTCTACTAGAAGTCCGTTGCCCTTGTAACAGTTCGTGTTGTTTATTGGCTTCTGCCTTAAAAAAATTTAAAATATAGTTGAACTGAAAATTGATAGGTTATCATTTGAAGGAGGAAGTGGAAAGTTCCAAAACAGACAACGAAAGAAGCAAAGCTTTGATTTTCATTGTGGCTGTTAGGACCCGCCCTTCCTCCTGAATTTTCAGTAGATCAGAGGGATTTTTTGTTTGTTTGTTCAATTTAATGCTTCAATTTTCAGGAAGCAGCCAGATGAAGCTTTTTAGGCATTATCTGCCTGGGACGTGATGAATTAATTGCAGGCCTCATTTTGTAGCAGTGGGTATCAATGGATGCGGTGCTAGCTCAGCCCTTTTGAAAGTATGTAGCAGACGGAGGTGGCTCCAATAATTACATTAAGACCGTGGATACACACTTGCCTTAGGGATTTGGAGTTGTGCTTAATCAAATCTGGATTTGACATTTCACAGCCCACATCAAGGATTTCTACAAAGGAACAGCAGAGCATTGCCAGCTCTTGCTCTTCCTTAGCATCTCCTCCTGAGTAACTGAACAGTCCTTGTGCTAATCTTATTGATGCTTTGGCTGTATTTCTGCCCTGCTGCACAGCACACAGCTTCTGTAGACCATCTTTTCTTTCAGTCAGTGAAAAAGTGTTTATTACGTGCCCATCACGTGCCAGGGTCCTGGGTTAGGAGCTGGGGTAGGATAGATAGGGTGGTGAAAAAGGCTGGATTCTGAGCTCCTGCATTCGTAAAAAGTTACACCTAAGGCCAGAAGCAGTGGCTCATGCCTGTAATCCCAGCCTACGCAGGTGGATCTCTTGAGCCCAGGAGTTTGAGACCAGCCTGGGCAACATGGCAAAACCCTATCTCTACAAAAAAATACAATAATTAGCTGAGCATGGTGATATGTACGTGTAGTCCCAGCTACTCGGGAGGCTGTGGGGAGATCACTTGAGCTGTGATTATGCCACTGCACTCTAGCCTGGGTGACAGAGTGAGACCCTGTCTCAGTTTTTTTTTTTTTTTTTTTTTTTTTAAGGTTACACATAGCAGGAGTTACAGAAGGCTAACCCGTGGCTCAAAAGCAATGAACTGTTTTTCAGTTCATTACCTACCATGTGCCAGATAGAGGTAATACAAGGAAGAGTAATAGATGATGCCTGCCCTTGAGGAGTTTAAAGTTCAGTGGGGTGGTTTCCAAACTTTAGTAACCCCAGAGGTCCCAGGGATGCCTATTTAAAATGAGGACAAGGAACCCGGGAGGTGGAGGTTGCAGTGAGCTAAGATCGCACCATCGCACTCCAGCCTGGATGACGAGAGCCAAATTCCATCTCAAAAATTAAATAAATAAATAAATAAAAATAAAAATAAAATAAAATGAGGACAAATAATTTGCATTTTGATAGGCAGGTATTTCTGAAGTAATTGTGCTTTGGATCGTATTTGGAGAAATACTAATAAAAATATAAGTAAAATAAACAGTTGCTTAAAATAGCCCCCGTCACAGTAAAGGTGCAAAGGTAGAAGAGCTCAGTTCTCCTTGGGTGGAGGCCATAGACGGCTTCCAAGATGAAGATCTAGATCAGATCTTGTAGAATGATGTACAGTTAAATAGGTAGACAATACCACAGGTAAAGCAGTCAAGGGAGAGAAAGAATTTCAGGCAGAGACGAGAGCAGGGACAAGACACCAAGGTGGAGAGAATATACCTATTTCGGTGCCCTGTGAATACAGAGCAGAAGTACAGGGGAGTTAGATGATTAAATCTGCATTTTAGATAGATCATTCAGATGGCAATGGGATATTTGGTAGGAGACAAACAGGATGGGGGCAGGGAAAAGTTAGGAGTTTCTCTATTAGTGTTGTTAATGGTAAAAATAATAGGTTTGTTGTCAGGATAAATATGCAAAGTATTCATTGACTGTAAAGGCACCTGTGTATTGAGCTCCTACTGTGAGTTCAGTATTCAGGTGGGGAGAACCACGTGTGAATGGATAATTACAGAGTGATCATGACAATGATAGACATCCACACAGGGTATTTGTGTGGAAACCCAGCCACAGGAAGAGCTGGAATCACAGAGGAGCCAGGCTGCCAGCACCTTCACTTGGGAGGTCCACCACCGGCATTTCATCAGCCTGTTTCTGCACCTGCTTCTCACCTTTCTCCTCATTCACTGGCTTCCTCTGTCTTCTGTATCTCCCTCATACCTTCTTCCAACTCAAAATTTTTACTCCCTTAGAACTTCACTTTCCCATCATTCCTCCGGGCCATGATTCTGTCTCACAACATTCTTTTGCTTTAATTCCCACTCTATTGCCTCATCTTCTCAGTATTTACTATTTGGAATCCCAAGAGAAAGAGTCCAATGGGCCCATCCCATCTCGTCATGCCATGCTTTCTAATAGGTCACTGGCCAGTCCATGGGTTGCTGTGCATGTGGAAGGTGGCAATCCGTGGCATAATCATCTGTGGCTCAGTAGAAGGGGTTTATAGGGCACAAAACATGACTGCTGAGGGCTGCTCATGTTGCAAGGGACATAAGAATGTTATATTCCCTTAGGAGAATATGTACTTGTCATGCTTGGGAAAACAGACCAGTGTGATCATCGAGGTGACACTGAGCTGTGTAGGGTTAATTTTTTAATAAGACATATTTAAGTTTTGTGACGTGGCTGATCAGAAAGATAATGCAAATATTTCCAATTTGAATAACGAAGTGAATGAAGATACCATTAATCAGGAAATGACACACAAGAAGAAAAGTTTGTTGTGATCATGTGTTCAGTTGAAACATGATGACTTTGAAGTGTCTACAGGTTCTGCAGCTGGATGTAAAGACAACAGTGATTTTGCACAATTATCTGACCTCACATCTCTGCCCAGTTCCTCTATCCCTAAAGTCTCACCAAACCAGGTGAATTCCTTCTGGCATGCTCTGAAAAACCCTGTGTGGTATCTACTATTGTAATTATCACTTTGGAATTATTCATTCAGATGTACTTCTCCCCAACTAAATACTGAACTCACAGTAGAAGCTCAGTAAATGCTGGTCAGTTGTATCCTAGTTGTATACAGAAGCAGACCCAAATCAATGGCTCAAGTATGAGAAGTTTACTCTGGAGATAAAGATGACAGTACAGTAGGAAAGTGGGTTAGTGAGCACAGAAGGGAAGGCAGTCAGGAAAGAGTGGGCCGCTGCAGCTCAGTCTTACTGGGTAACCAATATTAACACACACTCCAGAGTTATCCCATTCAGTGGATATTTACATACCAGTTCCATCTCTCACTGCTTGAGGGCTTCTAGGGTAGGGTGGGAGGATGCTAATTCTCAGCGCTTTCAGCCGTTCCATGGAGCAGTCAAGCAACTTTGGGGCCAGAGAAAGGACTCAGGCAAAGAAATGCAGGTTCTGACACTTAGAAGCCCCACAGGCATGCACTCAAGTGGCAAGGACAAGGGGATGTGGCCAGGCATCAACAGCATCTATATAAGTTGAATGAATGAAAGAATGAGAACCCAGTATAGTGGAAAGCAGTATAATTTGGACCAATTGTGAATCCATGAAATCCCTCTGAATTGTTCTGCCCTAGGTGCAGAGCCTGCAAGTTACCCGGTGAAGTTACATGATCAGGAGAGGACAGAGGAGGACCTGATTCTCCATAAAATAGGTATTTGGATATTTATATGTATAAATTTTAAAATAGAGCTTACACTGAGATCCTGGCACCGTTCTTGAAACTCATTGTCCGCTTGACAGCTCTTTATTTCACCTGTAATCAGTTTCTCCCTCCTGTTATAACCACCCTTTTAAAAAATACATGAATGGATACATAAAGTATTTCTTTTTAAAGATCTTTCTTTGAGAATTATGGAGACCCCAAGAGATGCTATACCAAAAATCAACTTACTGCCAGTGATCTAATTTGCTCACTGATTTTTGAGGAAAACCAGCATTCTTTGTGGAGAGGAATTGGTAATCATCCCGGAAACCTAGCTTCAGCTCCTGGAACTGATAATTATTTTTTAAGTTTCTTTGTGGACTCAGTCCTTCAGGAAAGGTTGATAAACTCCCTATACTGACAAGTAGAGTCTAGGGTGGCATGAATCTGAATCAAAAGTCAGCTTAGAATGCATGCGAAGCGGGTGAAGGTCATTACTGGGGTGCAGGGTTACCAACTGAGGCCAAGCAAAAAGAGAAAATTCAGGTAAAAGCCAAAGAAAATGTTTATGACAATTTTCTTTTTCCTTCTCCTTCTCCTCCTCTTCCTCCTCCTCCTTCTTCTATTTTTTTTTTTTTTTTTTTTTCCAGAGACAGGGTCTTGCTTTGTCACCTAGGCTGGAGTACAGTGATGTAAAAATAGTTCACTGCAGCCTCCAACTCCTGGACGCAAAAAATTATTCTGCCTCAGCCCCTTGAGTAGCTGGGACTACAAGGAGCATGCCACCACACCTGGCTTTTTTGTTGTTGTTGTTGTTGTTGTTAGAGACAGGGTCTCACTATGTTGCCCAGGCTGGTCTCAGATTCCTGGGCTTCAGCCATCCTCCAGCCTTGGCCTTCCAAAGTGGTGAGATTACAGATGTGAGCCACTGTGCCCAGCCAATGGCAGTTTTTAAATCCAGCTTCTGTAATCCCTAGTGTGGGCATGAGAGAACTAATGAAAGGAAAGGATGGTAATCAAACACACATGACATACTGGGGCAAGTATAGGAGAATATCCGGAATCCATTAAAGCTGCCCCTTCGTTCTGGTGATGGCCCTGAACAAGGTCTTTTGCACATTAGTGATTCATTTGTTAGCGGACTTTAAATTTGTTTATACAATGACAGTCACTGACAATTTGAAAAAAAGTATCCTTTTTCTAATGGAAAAGCCTATATGTGATGAATTAATGCCAAGTAATTGGTTTTGTGAGCCACAGCTGGAAAGGACTACAAAGATATATAAATGCAGGCTCATTTCTCTAGTGAGACTTCATCAATTCAGAATGATTGGGAGAAAACAATTACCAGCATAATATGTGAACATTCGGAATTGGGGAACATTATAAAGCATTCATTTTTCTTTTCAAGTATAACTTGAAAACTCGGTCCCTGTGAGAATTAGACCCTTGAGGGCCTGCTTAAATAAATTATTGAGAGTAACTTGTAATTGACATATCAATTTCTTCCTGTGTAAACAGTCTTTCCACATTTTGTAGTGTATTATTCTACCCAACTGTAATATTCTCCCAGCAAAAGTTTAAGGCATCATTCATTTCTTTGGCAAACTCATTGCCCCATGAAGGGAAAGATAAATTTAAAACTCTGCCTAACACCAACTGTTATAGATTGACAATCTGTCTTACTACCTAAAATTAAGAGGAGCATATTTTGTAAACCAAAATTCCTAAAAGACGGAGTAAGTGAGGATTTTCTGTGTTCATGATTACCTCTTTCCACAGGTCATTATCTGTGTCACCAAGACTTTAGGTCAGCTTTGAAATCAGATTTCAAAAGCCTTCAGTTCTGCAAACATCCAAAAGTCATGAAAAATTCCCATTAGCCCATTGGCAGTGTTCCTTGTAAACAGCAACTTCCATTCCTTCCCACACACAGAGCTAAGAAAACGGAGGAAGCTGCCGGCGGCAACTACACACCCTGAGTTCTCACCATACACACATATTCCCATGAAAAACAAGTAAGAATGGAGCTATCAGGAGAGGCAGACACAGAGATGTCTACTCATTCCCAGTGCTTCTTTGGCCCAGTTCTGATTTTTTTTTTTTTTTTTTTTGGTAGGCTAGCGTTGATTTTCAAGCATTGGAAGCAATTGGTGAGGGCTTTTGCTAATTAGCAGGGAGGCCAAGCATACCGCTCTTGGCTGCGCCGCAAGGAGGTGGTTGCCTGTGGTTTGAGATATTCTTTCCTCTCCACTGCAGCCTCTGGGATGGTGGGTCTTGTCTCTATGCAGCTGGAATGAAGGCAGAATGTATATCCAATCCTTTGGAAGCAGCATACATTCAGGTTCTCCTAAATTATCTCTAATAAACATCAAGGCGGGCCCCATTCCTGCGATGTGTGTCAGTTTGGGTAAATAAATGCATGTCCTTCAGGATTTCATAAATTTTGATCATAGCGCTTCCTGGGTTTGTCAAACCTAAAAGTTTTAATTATTCTTTTCTATTTTTACAGGGCTACCTCTTCATCCACTTCATCCATGTAGTGACCATTTCCTGTACTTTTCAGCTCTCTTTGATGAGTTAAAGTGAGAGGGCAATAGAGTATAATGGGTAACTTCAAGATCCTAGGAATATGCAAGTTCAGAGCTTGTTTCCTCATCATTAGAATCAGAATAACAACATGCTCTTTACTGGATTGTTGTAAGGATTAAATAAATTAACATGTGTAGCTATTAGAAGAGAACCTAGTCTATACAAGCATAAGCGTGATAATCTGAAAACACAAACATAACTAGATAGCTGAGTTTTTCTCCTCTTTATACAAACGTTTGGGAAACTGTAATCTATGTATTTGATAGAAATGTGATTCTAGAATCACATTTTCTGAATCTAGGTGCAGTTGATCCCATCTTCCAGGATGAGCTATAGTAACTTCACCGTCTAGCCTTAAAGTGGTAGCTGCTCTAACATGTTGACTTTGCACATCATATGTAAAGAACCACATTATAAATCTTACCGAAAACACATTCATTGTTTATTTAAGCCTGCTGTCATCCAGGTACTTCATTAGGCAGTGAAATTTCAAGAACAAACCAAAGTCTTCACCCTTAGAACCTTACAGTCCTGTTCATAGTAATGTACTATTTATTGCTGTGTAACAAATTACCCTAAAACTTAGCTACTTAAAACAACAAACATTTATCTCACACAGTTTCTGGGGGTCAAGAATCCAGGAGCAGTTTAGCTAGGTAATTCTAGCTCAGTGTTTCTCACAAAGTGGTACTCAAACAATTTACTGGAGCTACAGGATCAACTAGGCTGGAAAATTTTTTTTTCAAGCTTCCTCATCTGATTATTGGCAAGCCTCAATTTCTTGCTGGCTGTTGGAGGCAGGTCCCCATTCCTCACCATGTGAGCATCTCCACAGGCTGTTAGCGTGACCTCAAAACATGACAGCTGGCTTCCCCCAGAGAGAGTAATCTAAGAGAGAGAATGAATGAGAAAGCACCCAAGATGAAAACTGCAGTGTTTTATAGCTCAGTCTTGGAAATAACATCCCATCATTTCTACCATATGTCATTGGTCACACAGATCCTGGTAGCATGTAGGAGGTGGACACACAAGGGTATGAATACCAGCAGAGAGGGACCATTGGAGATTGACTACCACATCATGATTAAGAGTCATAATTTATTGTGAATCATTGGTCAGAGGAGACAGATGGGTCAGAGACTCTGTTCTATGCTTTTTATTCCAAAACCTAGCCTCCCATCATCAAGAGGCTCCTCTAGTGCCCTTGATGCTCTCCACCTGATCCTCTGTATCTTGCCAGAATGTCACGAGCAAGGGAAAAGCACAAGTATAGGGAATCGCACCATAGTTTCAAGGGGCTAGACTTGGATGGAGATTGTAAGCATTATTTTGCCCACGTTCCATTGGCCAGAAATCATCTAATTGCAGAGGAAGCTGAGCAATATGGTCTGTATGTGTCCCCAGATTAAAAAGGAATGAAATTTGGTGAATGCACAACACTCTGCCACACCCTGTAGCTGAAAAGAGGCTGTACATTTAAGCAATTCAGATTTTTTTTTTTTTAAAGGATCCTGTTCAGTTTTAATACAACAAAAATATGATTGCTTGCCATTCTGCAACAAAGCAACTGATTGATTGCATATTTTCACTTTTTCAATACATTGTAAATGCAGCCCCTGTTAGGGGCCAGTAAGCAGGTGGTTGAGAGTAGTTCCTGAACCATTAAGTTTGCTGCTTTTTCAGGAATACTATTAAGATGCTGGCAGAAACAAGTCTTGCCTTGTTTCCCAAGTGGGGAAAGAAGAAAGTCTTTGTTCCCAAGCAAATGAAAATACAAATCACAAGACTAAAATTATGAATGCAAAACAATATATTAAAATGTGGCTTGTGTGTAGCATTTGCATGCATTTTAATATGCATCTGTTATTCCCTTTGCTAAATTCAGTAGGCTCTGAAAATATTAAACAATGGAGTACAATTAATGATTAGAGGAATTGTTTTGGAATGTATTTTAACCTATTTATGTTCCTATTGCCAAACCTCTTGCTCTTTAAAGGCTCTGAGATGTCCAGTGAGATCATTTTATTGGTCAGATCTCATATCACTGTAGCCTAAAAACAATTCACAAAAATATTTTTTATAAACTGACATGATAACACTCAAATGATTGTAACATGATTAAAACCAGTCCCAGGATAGAAAAATCAAATCCAAATTTGGAAGCTGGAAAAGGCTTTAGAGATCCTTTGGATTGGATATTCTCATCCCTCCTACTCATTCCAAAGTCTGGCTATATTTATTTCCAAAGAACCCATAAGAAGTTTAAGATCACTTTTTTTTTTCCCCCCCAGAAAACCCAATTTGCTGCGCCTTCTGCTCCAGTTATCTTTGCAGCTGAAGTTTTCAGAATTGGTTTTGCCCTTTTCTGGGTTTGTTTTCCTTGCTTTCTATTTGAGCAAACCCCCAAAAGGGAAATCACTTTTAGGGCAGTAGCAAAAATGAGCCAAATTTCAACCACACTCAGAATTCTTGCTCTCTGCCCATCAAGGCTTCTGGATCAGAGGAGAATATATTTCATGAGAACCCAGCTCGAAGCCATAAACTTGAAATACATCAAGCTCTTTGTTGTTAATTGGCGCTTACCTCACCTGAAGGCCTTTGCCAAGAAGAGCAGAGGGGTTTAATGGGGAAGGAAGAAAGGAAAAAGCCTGAAGTCCTGGAAAACACTCCAAGCCACATGTGATTTTAGCTGGGGGGGCTCTCCACTCCCCAGCATGCTGGCGCAACAAAGTGGCCTATGTGCTCTCTCAGCCCTGGGCTGTTTGTTTGGGGGGCAATGCGCAGACTGGGGTCTGAGTGATAACTGCTTCGTGTAATTACGAAGACAGCTTGAAAACTATGCTCCTCTTTGTTTCAGCCTCCAGATGACGGCTGTCTGACTGCTGTTTGTGCCAGTTTTATTTCAAAGCGCTTTTCTTTCCATATTTCAAAGGTCAGTGTGTTTACTGTGGCCAAAAAGAGCCTGTGTGTAAGAGAAAGAATCCATGTGGCTGAGTTGCTGGAGAACCAGAAGAGGAGTCAGGGAACTGGATTCGAATCCTAGCTCAGCTTCTAGGTAAGTCAGAGAACTAAATGAGTTGATCTCTTCTCCATTAGCATTGAAAGGGAGGAAGGAAGTAGTACTAGTGGGTTTATTTTAGATTAAAAAAAAAAAAAAATGCCGGGCTTGGTGGCTCACGCCTGTAATCCCACCACTTTGGGAGGCCGAGGAGGGTGGATCACAAGGTCAGGAGATCGAGACCATCCTGGCCAACACGTTGAAACCCCGACTCTACTAAAATCGCAAAAAAAAAAAAAAAAAAAAAAAAAAAAACCGGGCGTGGTGCCGCGGCACCTGTAGTCCCAGCTCCTGGGAGGCTGGGGCAGGAGAATGGCGCGAACCCGGNAGTTGCTGGAGAACCAGAAGAGGAGTCAGGGAACTGGATTCGAATCCTAGCTCAGCTTCTAGGTAAGTCAGAGAACTAAATGAGTTGATCTCTTCTCCATTAGCATTGAAAGGGAGGAAGGAAGTAGTACTAGTGGGTTTATTTTAGATTAAAAAAAAAAAAAAAATGCCGGGCTTGGTGGCTCACGCCTGTAATCCCACCACTTTGGGAGGCCGAGGAGGGTGGATCACAAGGTCAGGAGATCGAGACCATCCTGGCCAACACGTTGAAACCCCGACTCTACTAAAATCGCAAAAAAAAAAAAAAAAAAAAAAAAAAAAAAAAAAAAAAAAACCGGGCGTGGTGCCGCGGCACCTGTAGTCCCAGCTCCTGGGAGGCTGAGGCAGGAGAATGGCGCGAACCCGGGAGGCGGAGCTTGTGGTGAGCTGAGATCCGCCACTGCACTCCAGCCTGGGTTCCGTCTCAAAAAAACAAAACAAAACAAAACAAAACAAAACATAAAACAAAAACAACCTACAAGTGTGGTTTTCGAAGAAGACATGTAGTTAATTCCAGTAAAGAAACACTATCAAACACTCAGCTGAGAAAATGTCCACTTCATCTCCTTGAGATGGAAATATTTTCTCCCTTAGAGAAAGCAGGCTTGATATTTTTGCCACCCTTTGAAATCTTGGGATTGTTTTTGGTGCAGGAATTTTAGCACTGGGAACTAATAGCAAACCCCAAACCCTTTCTCAGGACTCTCAGTTGGCTTTCTGACGCCATTACTTAGAAAAACAAGGCTGGTCAGAGTGAGTTACCTCTCCATATTTAAGACATTAGTGTTTCTATTATGAGTATTTGAAAACAGCATCAGATTTCAATGGTGTAAGCTCCATACCTATTTCTCTTTTTTTATTTTCTAAATTTTTAAAATTAAGTGGGGTCATTTGATCTCTTATCAGTTGGAGACTTTTTTTTGTTGCTAATTTTTTCCTTTAACTTTTTTTTTTTCTTTCTCTTGAGACTGGGTCTGGCTCTGTCACTCAGGCTGGAGTGCAGTGGTGCCATCTTGGCTCTCTTCTGCCTCCACCTCCTGAGCTCAAGTCATCCTCCCACCTCAGCCTCCCAACCCACCACACCCAGCTAATTCTTGTATTAATATTTTTTGTTGAGATAGGGTTTCACCATGTTGCCCAAGCTGTCTCGACCCCCTGAGCTCAAGCAATATGCCCACCATGGTCTCCCAAAGGGCTGGGATTACAGGCGTGAGCCACTGTGCCCGGCCCATACCTGTTGCAGATGCTCTTCATGATTCATTTTCTTCTAATATGTGTTTTTCTCATCTATCTTGCTCAATTTTTACAGAATGAGCTCCTGGGAAAAGGAGGTAAAAAAGTTTTTGAAGTGGTAGAGAGCCTGTGTTCTGAAGCTACATTTGCCTAGGTTCAGATCTTAATACTGCCACTTTGCTATGTGACCTTGGATAATTTGCTTAACTTCTCTGTGCCTCATAGTTTTCTTGTCTACTAATATAAGTACTTACTTTAGGGTGTTGTGAGGACTAACTGGATTAACACATGTGAAACACATGGAACAGTGTCTGGGACTTCATAAACATTAAAATGTTGAGCTAATTATGAAAAACACTCCTTTCTGAAATGAATTCTGCACTGGGAAAATTCTTCTCTTTTGTGCTACCATTTCTCTTCTTGAATCGATCCACCTACATCTGCAGAAGTGAAAAAGTAAATTTGCAAATACCAAGGGAACAGTGCCTGTGTTGTAAAAGAAAGGAGAAAGTAAAACAGAAAAAAAGGACAAAGGAAATATCTTAAATGTTATTCTCCAATTACTGTGAATTTTCAGCCTCCTACGAAATAACAATATTTTCTGCCTTGAGTTTGCACAAGACAAAAAGAATTTTCACTCTTTGACCAGAAAAAAAGCATGATCATCCTTGGCTGTGACTCCAGAAGGAATGGAGGAAAGCACAGGAAGGGGAACTAAAGTGTATTGAAGACTTTGTCTACACCCTGCATTTGAATTCATGAGTTGAATATCATTGATTTTATAATCAAATCAAACTTTGATTTTATAATCAAAGAATCAAAGAAAAAAAAGGTTCAGGGAAGTGAAGAGACTTTTCAAGGTTGAGCCAGTCAGTGGCATGGCTGGATTTAAGCCCACTTCTACATGATGCCAAGGCCCCTCATTTTGCCTCCTTCTTACATCCTGTCCTTAGGAGGAACCTGGCTAAGATGGAGTTCTGAGAGGCTCCTGGGAGTGTGGGCTGAACCTAGACTCAAAGTAATCCATTACTACACATGCAGTATTATAGGCAAGATGCTCTTGTATTTGTTCTAAGTCATTTGTATGCCTGTTCAAATGAGAGACTCATAGGAATCTTTGTTTTGAATCATGTAATTTTAGGCATCAAGGAGAGGATGACTTTCAGAAAGGTCATTTCCATTCACTGCTAAAGTTAGAATAGTTAAGTTATACCCACTTTAAAGATGCCTTTTAGCTCCCACTTAAAAAATTATATGTTATCCAAAGTAACTTATGAATAAGGTACTGCCTCAATTTCTTATTGCTGCTATATAAATTAGTTCAGACTTAGTGGCTTAAAACAACACAGATTTATTACGTAAAATTTATGGTTCTGGAGGTCAGAAATCCAGAATGGATCTCCCTGGACTGAAAGTAAGATGTCATCAGGGCTGCATTTTTCCTCTAGGCTTTAGGGGAGAATCTATTTTCTTGACTTTCCTAGCATCTAGAGGCTGCTTGCATTGCTGGGCTCATGGCCTCTTCCCATCTTCAAAGTCAGCAATGGCCAGTCAAGGTTTTCTCACATTATAACACTCTGATATTGACTCTTCTGCCTCCCTCTTCTACATTTAAGGAACCCTTGTGATTCCACCCAGAAAATCCACATTAATTTTATTTTAGGTCAGCTGATTAGCACGCTTAATTCCATCTGCAACTTTAATTCTCCTTTGGCGTGTAATATAATATATCCACAGATTATGGATATGGAAATCCTTGAGGGGCCATTACCCTGCCAACCACAGGTACCTACGTGATGTTGTCAACAGGATGCATTCTTAGTATTTGAGCTCTGCCACATTCTAGTGGCCTAACGTGGACAAATTACTTAACCTCTCTGTGCCTCAGTTTCCTCACATGGGGATAATAGCAATATTTATGGGGTTGTTATGAAGATTAAATGAATGAATACTTTTAGGACACTGCTGGACACTTAAGTCCTAGCTCTTATTATTATCTTTGTGATTGTTTTGAAGATGATGTGGACAACCAGGACATAATTTATGTAATTTATGCAGCTAGTTGATACATTGATCTCAAGATAAATTGTTTTGCTATGTGCCAGAGGCAGTTGCTATCTGTGACTTCTCCTTGTCTCCTCTTTCCTTCTATTGGCCAGCAATCTGAAGGCCACTCCCTCTGAGAACTTCTGCCATTGATTCAGCCACTGGAGTGGCCCAGAGAGGACAACAGTCTAAAAGCATGCAAACATGCATCAGAGATGTTATGCTAACAGAAATAACAGTAGCAGTGACATAGGCATTGTCTTTTGATTCATTCGGGAGTTTCAGTCTGAAGAAATGTTGAGGTCAGTATCAGACTAACTTAATGTCAATCCTCTGGTTCAAAGCTTCAACACAGAAATGCTAACATTGTCTCCTCTCTACTACAGGCAGCGTAAGCTTTAGATTGTCAACAAATTGGCTAGAGTTCAAATCCAGGCTCCAGCTATTGATAAATTTGTGTCCTGGTGTAGATTAACGTGGGCAAGCCCTTAAGTATAAGAGAACAAAACATTCCCATAGAGATTTCTTTTTTTTTTTTTTTTTTTTGGAGATGGAGTCTCACTCTATCTCCCAGGCTGGAGTGCAATGCCACGATCTCAGCTCACTGCAGCCTCTGCCTCCCGGGTTCAAGCAATTCTCCTGCCTCAGCCTTCTTAGTAGCTGGGATTACAGGCGCACATCACCATGCTTGGCTGAATTCTGTACTTTTAGTAGAGACGGGGGTTTCACCATATTGGCCACGATCTCGAACTCCTGACCTTAGGTGATCCACCCTCCTCAGCCTCCTAAAGTGCTGAGATTACAGGAGTGAGCCACCGCACCTGGCCAAGAGTATTTTTATATGAAGAAGTCCTCTTCTGTCAATGTGAGGGGAGTTAACTCAGGTGGGTTATGAGTCAGTGCCATGTCTAGTCTTACAAACCATTCTTTTCTTTAGGGTAAAGCCCATAGGGGTTAAACTTCAGGTTTTTTGTTTGTTTGTTTGTTTGTTTTTTTAATTCAGCTGACGGATTCAAAATGCTCCTTGTGAAGTTTTGGGGCTCACCTCAATTGCGACCCGGGTAAGCTGCAGGTTTGATAGACTACTAAAGTTTGGCCAAACCCTATGTAAGCCAGAACTGAGCCCAAACTCTAAGTAAGCTGCAGGGATTCTGCTGTCCCGTCTTTACCCTCCCATAGTCTGATGAAAAGCTCTTCAGATTCAGTCTGAGTCCATTTTCCTCATCTCTAGTTGCGGAACTTCTTCATGGAGATAAAAAGAACTTGGGCACATGAATTCCATCTTGGTCATGACCTTGACACCACCCCTACTCCCTTCTTCACTGCCTTGGAGCAAATGTGGGCCATGTGGATAAGAACCTCATAAAGAAGCCCTACTTATTTTCCACATCCCTAATTATTTCATTGAATCAACCAGGTTTTCTAAACCTGTTTGTGTGTATTTAGGCATACGGTGTAAGTAATTTGTGAGCATTTACCGAGAAGTCTTATCCAAATTCCTTTTAAGAAAGATGCCAGGACCTCATTCTCAATTCTGTTACTGAAACTGTGATTTTTCCCATTTTAGAGTTGAGATGCTAAAGCTACACAGGAATATGAATTTCACTTTCAATAAAATCACTGGCTGGTAAAACCCAAATTAAAACAGAGCATTGGAAATCAAGCTGCCTTTTTCTATTAGAATTAACAAGAGCTGTTTCATTTTCTAAATCAAAAGTTTTGGACTCTGAAATCCTATTTGTAGAGAATACTAGGCGTTATGAAAAATGCAGATAGTTGTCATGGGCTGGTCTGTTTTCCTGTGGTTGCCAGGATGCTGTAAGGGCAGGTACACATAATACATTAACATTTTAATCAAAGAGTAAAGAACAAGGAGAACACATGAAATGCTCCAAAGCATTTAGGAAACATAATGCCTCCTCTTGAGACTCAGCAGTGACTTCACTGTTAGAAAAAAAAGCTGTTTGTATAATGCACCCCTGTTTTAACTAACCTTTCCTACCTGTATTTCCCTTCTGTCTGTAATTCCCCATCTTAAAATAACTATAACAATAATAATAATGATAACAATAAAACTTTGTTGGGCTTGGTACCCCTTTAGTTCCTCTAAAAAGAGGACATTCTTAGCGTGGGCTCCGTACAAAACTTTATATGTACGTTTCTAGTGGTATTTTTCTGAGAATTAGGTCCAAAGCTTTCATAAACATGCAAAGAATTTATAACCTCCAGTAGAAATTAAACAAGCCAACAAAACAAATGTGGAGTATATGGCATCCTCTTAGTTCATCTTTTTTTACTAGCATTTTGTTTCAGCTGGGCTTTGAACAAAGCTAATGGTCAACTCAAGGGTTATATTGACCCTTGAATTGTAATGATCAATTATGTAATTGTAATATAATGTAATTGTAATTGTAATGGTGCTGCCCATTACTTTGTAAAGCAATAGAATCATTCAGATATCCTACTATCCAATTCAATTCAAAACCATTTTCCTCCTTAAAACCATTTGCTGTCCACCATTTCCAAGATTTCTGTCATGACTTTGCCATTCTCTCAGGCAATCTCCCTCCTTAGTTTGTTGTAGAGTCTTTCTTGACCTTTCTGTCTCCTATTTAATTAGCTGGCAATTTTCTTAGTGGAACTTCAGAAGTCTCTTACATACAGTTTTTTCTTTTAGTTGTTAAAACAAAAGAAAACTACACTGATGGTTTTTACCACTGGATCACCATTAGGATCACATGAAGAGCTTTTTGTACTGAAGCTTAGACCCTAGACCCAGACAGTTTCGTATAACTGTTCTGGGATAAAGCCTGGACGTCAATTAAAAAAAGAAAAAAATCTCCTGAGGCGGCAGCCAGTGCCGAGGGTCACTTGCCTACCCTACCTTATTCAACTACGTTTTTGCTATGGAAACCTCTAGTTGGCGATCTTGTATCCAATCTTCTTACTCTCCACTTTATTCCATATGACTTTCCCCTCCCTTAGATTAAGCTCAGCATCTTCATGTCCCCATAATTTCCATTGGTTAAGAAACTCCATTGCCTTCCATTGTAGTAGACTTTAAATTGTTCTGTGGGGCTTTAAGAGTTTCCCAGAATCCCATTGGAAACTTTGACTGGAGGAGGATGAGGAGATAGTCCTCTCAATCATCTCTTCCTTAGTTTTACAACTAGGGCCCTCAAAAATAAAGTGAAATGAGTTTCTTAAAGACCAATAGTAAAGTTAGATTAGAACTCAAATCCCCTTACCCTTGGCCTCTTTTTCTAATTCAGAAAGCTACCTATCCCAGAGCTATACTAGTTGATGAAGGTTGGTGCTGGGCCTTTGCCATTTTTTTCTATTTGCTAGCTCTATCCTGCAGTCTTGGCTTTCTTGCCTGGAACATCTTTGGCAGGTATATCTGTGTCTTCAGGAAAATCAGATGTGACTGAAAGATTTTTCTTGTTCAATTTGTCATGACTTGTTGACGGTGGCCCTGGGAACTGTGGGACCAGTAGCACTAGAGCTTTGATGCCATGCCTGTCAACCTAATAACATTGTGTTTAAGCACAGCGTGTTCCACTTCAGCCCCAAGGTCTGTCTATAACCCTATGTATTAAACAGTTAACTCTAGGACAAGCTCTGTGGGTTGTCCAAATAGCAGCTTATCTGTGATTCACGGAGAACCAAATATCCGACCTGCCCCAAAATATCATACCTACTCACCCTGCATGTTACCTATTCAGGTTTGTGGCTTCTCCTGGTAATAAGGTAATCTTTATTTTTAAAATGAACATGGACTATCTCAAAAGCATAACATTAACTTGTCAGTATTCATTAATACCTTCAAACAAGTTTGATTGATATTTTTTTCTCATCTGGTTCAGAGCAAAAGTCCTCAGGGTACAGAACCGGCATGGGTGAAAGTTGATTGATGAGGGTAGGTGTGAAGGGGAGCACAGAAAATAATTTTGAGCTTGGATGCAGTGTTACAGGAGGAACTTGGACACTCACAGGAGACAGCAAAATGGAGAGAGAATGCCAAAGAATCTGAGCTACCTGATTCCCAGTTTTGCCAAATTCAGCACTTTCCCCAGAGTTTTTCTTGGTTAGCTCCCTTTATTTTTTGATTTTGCCTTTACTTTGGCAGAAGTGCAAAAATTTGGGAAAGAATAATAGCGTCACTATAACGAACATTTATTGAATACTTACTCTGTGCTAAGTGTTGTTCAAAGCGTCTGATGTGTATCAACTTGTTGTATTAGTCTCCTCAACATGTAGAAATAGATGCCATTATGATATCCATGCCACAGATCATGAAACCGAGGCCCAGATGTTTGAAGAATTTCCCTAAGATCATCCACCAAGTAAATCAAGGAATCAGGATTCCAACCCAAGCAGTCTAGCTTTAAAGCCTGTATTATTTTACCTTATTTTATTTGTTTTTATTTATTTATTTATTTATTTATTTATTTATTTATTTATTGTATTCCCTAGATCTCATTGTATTCCCTAGGCTGGCCTTGAACTTCTGAGCTCAAAATATCCTTCTGCTTTGGCCCCTCAAAATGCTGGGATTAAAGCCGGCATTCTTCCAGGCTGGAAGTAGAAGCTTATGCCTGTGATCCCAGCACTTTGGGAGGCCGAGGCAGGTGGGTCAGTTAAGCTTAGAAGTTTGAGACCACCCTAGGCAACATGGCGGAAATCCTCTCTTTACAAAAAAAATACTAAAATTAGCCAGGGGTGGTGGCATACACCTGTAGTCCCAACCACTGGGGAGGCTGGGTGGGAGGATTGCTTGAGCCTGGGAGGTTGGGGTTGCAGTGAGCCATGATTGCATCACTGCACTCAAGTCTGGGTGACAGAATAAGGCCCTGTCTCAAAAAAAGAAAAGAAGAAAAGAAAAGAAAAATAAAGGAAGGGGAGGGAGGGAAGGAAGGAAGGAAGGAAGGAAGGAAGGAAGGAAGGAAGGAAGGAAGGAAGAGCGGGCGGGCTGTATTCTTAACCTGTCTCATCTGTTGTTTCTCAAATTTACAGCATTTTTAAGTGGTAGGAAGATTCTTCAAATCCAGAGAGTCTGATTCTAGATCATCCCACTATAATGTCTCCTGAGCTGCAATGCATTTTCAAATATATTAGACTTTTACATTCATGGTCCAGAAAAAGTTACTTGGTTTAGGATCTTCTTGAAGTTCTGATGTCTCAATAACAGTGCTCTATTGGTTTAATATAAAATAGCAATCTGAAGAAGGAAGTTGAGTGTAAACCTCACAAAGTGTTCAGCAAAATCCCTGCCCAGCTGTTAGTGTCCCAAACTGAAACAGAGAATTCAAACAAAATCACTTCTTGTCTCTGTAAAGGTCAGCTAAAATAAAAATGGTTTAATATTTTTCCCTTCTCTATATGACCAAAACATTGCCAGTGTCCAGGGAACATCAAACAAACAAACAAACAAACAAAAAACAAAACAAGAAATCTTGGATATAGGAAATCACTACACGGTCTTTACATGTGTTTTTTAGGTTTTCTAAAGGGCTTTTTGGATATCAAATGAATCTTCCCAGCTTCTAGGAAATAAGCAGATGGCAGGTATCATATTAATTTAAAAATGTGGTTATAATTTGAAGAAAGATCTGCTCAGGTCTTCTCTTTCCCCATCTCCTCCAAAGATGGAACTAATTCTAGTAAGAGGGTCCATTTTGAAGCAGGGGAGAAAAATAAAATGCCTTTTAAGGCCAGTGTTACTGGATGAAGATCAGCTTTCTTTTTTTTTGAGACAGAGTCTTACTCTGTCACCCATGCTGGAGTGCAGTGGCGCAATCTCAGTTCACTGCAACCTCTACCTCCTGGGTTCAAGCAGTTCCGCCTCAGCCTCCCGAATAGCTGGGATTACAGGCACCCACCACCATGCCTGGGTAATTTTTGTATTTTTAGTGGAGACAGGGTTTCACCATGGTGGCCAAGCTGGTCTCGAACTCCTGATTCCCTCTGATCCTCCTGCCTCGGCCTCCCAAAGTGCTGGGATTACAGGTATGAGCCTCCACGCCCGGCCCTGAGCTCAGCTTTCTGATGACTTTTTAGGAGCTGAGAGTATGGAGAAGGAATTGCTGAAGAAGGGGGGATGGGATCAAAGGCAAGTTTACACAATGTGTAAGCTATGGAGGCGGGGTGGGGGTGTGGCTCCATCTTAGAAATCCTTTCTTCTTTTCATCTAGTAATTAGCTATTCTCATACCCAAATTAAAGTATTTCTCCCTAACATTCAGTAAATAAATGTGAAACAAACAAAATCCAACAAAAAGATACTGTTGGTTTGTCAGAAAAGGTTCTTTTCTGCTATTCTCCAGTTTTCAGGAGGGAAACGCCTCACCCACTCTCTTAATAGATTTGACCTACCTTTGCTTGAGAACATCTTTCATTTCCATGGAAGCTTTAAAGAAACAGTAACACATCACAGCAAGGGTTCCTAATCTTTTTGTCAAAGAGAAGCTGCTTTTCATTTTCCTTAAAGCTTTAAGGTCAAGAGATGGGGGTGGGGAGTTCCCAGTAGATTATTCCATTCCTCCTGGGGGAACTTATCAACCCCAGGCCACTGACGTGAGCACCGTCAAATCAGGTTTCAAGATCTACCCACATTTGCTGGTTAAGAACTTCCATACAAGAATTCTTCCTTTCAATGAGAAATGGAAAAACTCATAAAAAAGAAAAAATAAGCAATTGCTTGCTGTTTCACTTTCCCAGAAGATGTTCTGAGCACCAGTTAACCTCATTTGCCATCAGAATCAGCCAAAACAGTGAAAGTGACATAGTTTAGCCTCTGAAAATTCTTTCTTCTTAGCTGGACACCATCCATGTGTATTCCCCAGACCAAGTTTCCTGTGAATGCCCTTGTTGCTCTAGGCAGAGTTTCCAGGCTTGCCCTTCCCCATTGAATGGGATGTTCAGCCAGGTTTCTATCCCTTGGAGGGCCACTTTCCTGCTAAGATAAGAATTTGTCTGGAAATAAAGCACTGACTATAGGTGCTCACAATCTCACTATCCACTTACTCTTAAACCAACTCACAATTCTTGAGTTTTCAGAGTAAAAACTATGCTTCCCTTCTGGGTTGGAGGACATGCAGTGTGGAGATGAAAAAATTATTTGATCTATCTACATGGCCATGTTAGGATGGCTCCCTAGGACTGTCCTAGGCAGGACCCTATAGGCAACAGAAATCAACCTTGTAGAGTTGTAGATTTAATAGTTGGAAGAAATTTCAATGGATCATTTGATCCAGTTCAGACATCTTGGGTAGAATGACCCCATTTTACTGAAGACAAAGTAGAGGGCCTGAAAGGTGAAAAGCATATCCAAGGTTATCTGGTCACCTTGTGGAGCTAGAGAAGGCAGGATACTTAGGGCCCTTATCTACTGTCTCCTACTTCATTACACTGCTTTGCAAATGCTTAAAGGACTGTAGGATGCCAATACCTAATGACTTTTTCATGCCCATGAGGTGTTTGCAAGGGAGAAAGAGTAGAATACTTCATAATACAATATAGGAGGTCCTATGGTATCAATTCCTTCTGAGGTCTAACTTAATCTGACCCAAACCCAGCTGGGCATGGTGGTTCACGCTTGTAATCTGAGCACTTTGGGAGGCTGAGGCAGGAGGATTGATTGAGCCCAGGAGTTCGTGACCAGCCTGGGCAACATGGTGAAACCCCCATCTCTAAATAAAATAAAAAATAAAAGCCTGACCCAAACTTGAGCAAAGGAATGCCCTGTAAAATATTCAGTATTTATGGATTTATGGACTATTTTAATTAATTATATTTTTAGAGACAGGGTCTCCCTCTGTTGTCCATGCTGAAGTGCAGTGGCATAATCATAGCTCACTGCAGCCTCCACTCCTGGGCTCAAGTGATCTTCCCATGTCAGCCTCTGGGGTAGCTAAGACTACAGGCATATACCACCATGCTCAGCTAGTTTTTTAATTTTTTGTAAAGTTGGGGTCTTACTGTGTTGCTCAGGCTGGTCTTGAACTCCTGGGCTCAAGTTATCCTCCTGCCTTGGCATCCCAAAGTGTTGGGATTACGGGCATGAGCCATGGCACCCATGAGGATTGATTTAGATGCCTGTCTTCATAACATAGTTCCTTACCCATTTTTGTGAACTTTATTACAAACATTGTCCTCTGCTAATGTCTTCTCTTGTTTTTCTCATGTCTTGCCACCTTAACTCAGTTTTTTGATATTGTTTGGGTCTTTCTTTCATCACAGAATGATTCTTCCAACGTCAGATAGTTGGAGCTGGGAGTGGGGGCAAGTGTCAATAATTTGAGCTACTTGGAGGCAGAATCAGGAGAATCACTTAAATCCAGGCATTTGAGAACAGCCTGGGCAACACAGAGAGGCCTATCTCAAAAAACAAAACAAAAAACAAATAAACAAAAGTCATATAGGTAATGCTATTCCTGGATCAACCAGATTGCCAGGGCTTCCGTTTTATATGTTGCTTGTAGATAGACACCCATCAGACATTGAGGAGTGGTGAAATGGTTGGTACAATTGTTATGTCTGTGGTTGTGGTTGTTACTAGCTCCACAGCTATATACAATCTATACAAACTGCTTTTACCATAACTGTAATAAAGATAGGCAGAATTTAGGAAGAGTGAGAGGGGAAAAAAAAAGAAGCAGGTAGTAGGGGTTATTTGTGGAGTTCCTATTTAGTGCGTGTCGATGCAATAACCAAGTACTATCTGGAGCTCTAAATATACAGTGGAAATACAGATTCTGCACTTGACGTATGAATTTTGAATTACTGCAGGCTGAGATACCAAGAATGTTCTGCAGTTGAATAAAAATACCCATTCCCACACAAACAAATGTGGGAAAGGGAACCATATGGAACCTGAGAGAAGATGGTCATATTTTAGAGAACTAAATGAAAGCAAGGAAAGGATAGAAATAGGATTAGGACATAGACATTTTTCTTAACCTCAGTAGCTAACGATTCCCCCAATTGCTTTGTGGAAAGGAGTAGCAGTCCATTTTAGATAATTATCATTATCTAACATTATAAATTTATATTATTCAACATTATTGTGAATTTGGATTTAGAGAGTTATTTATACTGTATTTGATTATCTATTGCCATGTAACTGATTATTCCAAGATTTAGTGACTTAAAACAACAAACTATTATCTCACAGTTGAGAGTCAGAAATCCAGGAGTAACTTAGCTAGGTGGTCATGGGTCAGGGTGTCTCATGAGGTTATAGACAAGCTGTCAGCTGAGGATACATCATCTGATTTGGATGGGCTGGGAAGTCCTGCCTCCAGAAAGCTCACAAGGCAGTTAACTCGAGTCCTCAGTTACTCAGTGGTGTTGTCTGAAAGTCTCAGTTCCTTGCCATGTGGGCATCTCCACAGAACTGCCGGGTGGCCTCAAGACACGGTAGCTGGTTTCTCTCAGAGTGAGTGGTCCAAGAGAAAAGGAGCAGGGTAGATTTAACATGAAAGCTTAAGCTTCAATCTTTTTTATTTTTTTTGGAGAGGGGGTAATTTTTTTTATTGCGGTAAATATATATATCATACACACACACATATATATATGTATATATATAACTTACCATTTTAACCTGTTGTAAGTGTACGATTCAGTGGCATTAAGTACATTCACACTGTTGTGCAACTATCACCACTTCCTATTTCTAGACTCTTTTAATCATCTCAAATACAATTTCTATACCCATTAAACAGCAATAACTCTCCATGCACCAAATCCCCAGCCCCTGGTATCTTCTACTCTACTTCTTGTCTCTATGAATTTGCTTACTCCAGGTACCTTTTTCTTTTTATAAGTGAAATCATACAATATTTGTTCCTTTCTGTCTGGTTTATTTTACTTAGCATGTTTTCAAGACTCATTCATGTTGGCCAGGTATGGTGGCTCATGCCTGTAACCCTAACACTTTGGGAGGCTGAGGCGGGAGGATCACTTGAGTCCAGCAGTTCAAGAACAGCTTGAGCAACATAGTGAGACCCCACTTCTAAAACAAAATATTAAAAAAAAATTTTTCAAGATTCATTCCCGTTGTTGCATGTATCAGAATTTCATACCTTTTTAAGGCTGAATACTTTTCCATTCCATGTATATACCACATTTTATTTACCCACAGATGGGTTGATAAATAAAATGTGACATATACATGCAGTGAAATAGTATTATGTTGTTTCCATTTTTTCTGCAGTCATTTCTAAGCCTACTATGGAAGTGGCATCCCATCATTTCTACTGTAATCTATTCCCTGGAAACAAGTCACTAAGTCTAGCCCACACTGAAGGGATGGGGTAGGACAGAGGTACCAAAGAATTTGTGGGCATATCTCTAAAATGATAGCAGATACCTAAGTTAATTTTACTATTTGCACAAAATTCTTTTCAGAATGTGGACTCAGTCATTATTAATTCTCTTGGTGAATTTATAAAATCCTGAGTTTAAGAATCTTTCAGGCCGGGCGCGGTGGCTCAAGCCTGTAATCCCAGCACTTTGGGAGGCCGAGACGGGCGGATCACGAGGTCAGGAGATCGAGACCATCCTGGCTAACATGGTGAAACCCCTTCTCCACTAAAATACAAAAAAAAACTAGCCGGGTGAGGTGGCGGGCGCCTGTAGTCCCAGCTACTCGGGAGGCTGAGGCAGGAGAATGGCGTGAACCCGGGAGGCGGAGCTTGCAGTGAGCCGAGATTGCGCCACTGCACTCCAGTCTGGCGACAGAGCGAGACTTCGCCTCAAAAAAACAAAAAACAAAAAACAAAAAACAAAAGAATCTTTCAGCTGGGCATGATGGCTCATGCTTATAATCCCAGCATTTTGGGAGGCTGAGGTGGGTGGATTGGTTGCGCCCAGGAGTTTGAGACCAGCCTGGGTAACATGGTAAAACCATGTCTTTACTAAATATTAAAAAGTTAACCGGGTGTGGTGGCATGCGCCTGTCATTCCAGCTACTTGGGAGGCTGAGGTTGGAGGATGGCTCAAGCCCAGGAGGCAGAGGTTGCAGTGAACCAGGATCATGCCACTGTATTCCTGCCTAGGTGTCAAAGCCAGAGCCTGTCTCAAATAAAATAAAATAAAAAGAGTCTTTCCAGGGACTATACCTGAAGTAACCCCTACCACAGTATAGTGCTGAAAATGGGCAAAACAGAAACATGACATGACTTATAAATATTACCCTAACAAGGCTTATTTTGGTACGCAGGCATTGTAGATACAAACCTGATTTATACGCTGCTCTTAGGCCTGGGTTTCCTAGCAGCAGGAGTGAGAATAGACCTGCCTCGTGTGTTATTCTCCTGCATGTAGTGGGTGCTATTTCAGTAGTGGTAGTGGCTGTGGCATATGTATTTAAAGCATATTCAGTTATTCCTGCTGCAGTCTGTCTTTATATGGAGTTGACAGAAGGCTTAGTCTGTAATGACAAAAATAACAACAAAAAAGAATAATCCCCAAATGATTATCCTTTTATTAATTCCGTCACCATTCTTATTTCTTTCTTTCCAGATTAGGACCACAAAGCTAAACCCTTTTGCCTTTTTAATTTATTACACTAGTTCAATTTTCTATTTTGGGATGAATGTAAGGGATTTGGAAGTGGTTTGTGAAGATGAAGGCAGGAAGTATGAAAAAAAAAAAAAACTATTACTTCATGCCAGTTACACCAGGAAATAGTGAAGGTGCCTTCCTCTGGCATTTCTGCCCACTTTTCTTCATTATTATAATGGCGGCTGCTCTCCTCATTACCAGCACATTTCTCTTCATTACCAGTGTGGTGATAGGGGGATGATGAGTGCTATTTACAACCAGCATTCTGTGAAAGGTCCAGCAGATGGATAATAACTATTTGCACAGATATGGGGAGGCCAAAAAAGGCAAATGGTTAAAGTGAGGCTGTTGTGTTTCAGAAAGGCAGGGAGGCAATTTCCTGTGAAGAGAGAGGGGGCTCATATTCCTCAGTGAAGGGATGGAAGGGACTGCCTTACAGAGCTGGGCTGGAACAGTCCGGGCACTTGAGTGTGTTCTCATAAGAACTGGCCAGAAAACAGTAGTGTATTTAACCTTTAAATGTGTGTATATCCATCAATACAGACCCATCCTGTTGGTTATGTTTCTGGAGAATCCTAATGCAGGTAGATGGATGGATGGATGGATAGATGGATGGATGGATGGATATATAGATAGATTGATAGATAGACGGGTACACACATACATATGTAGATACACAGATGGATAGATGATGGTTTTTATCTATCTGTATGGAGAGAGAGAGAGAGATTTATTTTAAGGAATTGGCTCACATGGTTGTGGAGGCTTGGCAAGTCCACAATCTGATAGGGGAGGCCAGCAGGCTAGAGACTCAGGGAAGAGTTGCAGTTGGAATCCAAAGGCTGTGTACTGACAGAATTCCTTCTTACTTGATGGAGATCAGTCTTTGTTCTATTCAACCCTTCAACTGATTGAGTGAGGCACACCCACATTATAAAGTTTAATAAGCTGTTCTCAAAGTCTACCATTTTAGATTTTAATCTCATCCAAAAAGCACCTTCCTAAAGACATTCAGAATGATGTTTCATTATTCTGAGCACTATGGTATAGCCAAATTGACATGTAAAATTAAAAATCACACTATTTATCTATCTGTCTATCAATCTATCATCTATCTGTAATCTAGACTAACAAGGTATAAATAACTTGCAAACCACACATAAAAATGCTAAATTGGATTCTTACCTAATGACAAGTCTTTGAACTGGGCTGTTGGGATTCTTTGTAGGGTGTGGCCAGTGGCAGCTAGCCAGGAGTGGAGCATTGCGTTTCATCAGGCATGCTTTCAGACGCTTGAATTGTGGGCAATAATGACTCCAAGGGCAGAAGAGGGTCTGTAAGTGGGTTTGGAGGAGAGGCACAGTGTAGATACGATTGGAAAGTGAGGTGAATTATTTATTAAAGGGCACTGTTCAGTTTCACTATCTAATTGCTACTATTGCTTTTTCTCGCTAGCAATGGCTCTCACACTTGTCCCACAGCTCCCCTGCTCAACTCAAGAAGGTGTTGAAATAGGCTGCAGAAGTTCCCAGCCAGGCAAGTAGAAGCAGGCCAGCTTCCCAGAGATGGGCTTACGGGTGGAACTCTAGTTAACCCCTGCGGGCCTGGAGCATTTGGGAAAGAGGCCCTGAGAAAAGATTTCCACTAAAAGGGCATTGTCATTTGCCATACTCTGAGGGTGTGTGCAGCCTGTTAAGAATGATAGCGGCAGCATTCCAGCACAGCAAGCTTTCAGTATGAGACAGAGGGATAAAAGGAATACAATATGAAAGCAGCAGGTGAGAATGGATGTATCACACAGGGAAAAGATGTTAGAGGAATATCGAGGTATATTAATTCTCCCCAGGTCCCCTCAAATTCAGTAGCTTTAGTGAAAGCAAAGATATGCTCTTGAATTAGGCCCAGGCTTCTAACAAGTGCCACAGCACCATCTGATTTGTAGCAAAAGTCATAGGACGTGGGAAAGACAGACCTGCATGCTATCCGATGATAATTTCTTTAATCATCTCTATTTCCTCAGGAGCCCTCACAAGCTGTTGTATGTGGACAAACTCAGGGAATTTGATGTCCCCCAAGTGACGCTTCTCCAGGGTTGGGCGACTCCTAAGGGCAAGACAGCATTTGCCCGGTGGCCTTTGGGATAATCTGCACATGTTTAAGGGCTTGAAACAAGCGACAGAAGCAACTACTTTGCCCCTAGCAAGTTTTACCTAACAGGGTCAGGAGAGGCTTCTGAACTTACTATCGGAAAGTTGTTGGATTCTGTCCTTGAAAAATCATTCGCCATTGAGAAAGGGCACGGTCTTGTACATTCACATCTATCTCACTGTAACTTCAATGAAGCAAGAACAAATTAAAGTTAAATATCCTGTAGGGTGTAAATCACCTAGATTCCTGAGAGATAGAATGTGGGGATTTCCTCAAATATCTAGCTATAGGCTTTTGGATTGGGTCCTTTGATTTATTTTCCTTATTGCTGGAGCAACTTGCTATGTCTCTAAACCAATTTCCTGAACCCCTGAGCAGAGCATGTTATGTCAGTCTCTCATATCCAGACCCAATTAGCTTGAAGCCACCTGGATTTTGCCCTAACTTGTCACCAGACATCCATTTGGAAAATTTAGACTAGCTAATCTTGCCATGCTTCTTCCTGTTGTCACCAGGTAACCTTCCCCAGTTTCAGAATTTCAACTACCCGCTGTAGTCTGATGAACTCCAAATCTCTATCTGTAGCCCCAAGCTCTCTTCTGAGCCTTGGCCTAGACTTCTTAATCTGAATGTATGGTGGACACCTCAGACAACATGCCCCAAACTGAAGTCAACATCTTAGCCTACAACTTGCTCTTCTCTTTGATTTTCTAGCTTTGTTAGTGCTGCTACCTTCACCAGTCACTGGAACTGGTTACCTTTTACTTTTTCATCTCCACCCACCCTCACACATATCCAATCTATCACCATGTTGTACTGATTTTACATTCTAATTAGTTTTTCTTTAAATATATCTGTTTCCTTTCATTTCTACTCACTGCTATTACCATAATCCAAGCTCTTAGAGTCATCCTGGTTTGCCCATAACTAGTCCTTCTGCCTTCTGCCTTAACTAGTTAAGACTGTACATGACAGCTTGAATAATCTACTTAAAATGCTTAAAGTCTTCTAAAATTCCCCATCATTTACAGAACTAAAGACTAAACTAATTATCCAGCCCCTCTTTGAATGCCATCTCCAATGTTACCTCCCGATAACTCCCTCTTTCCCTTTATAATGCTTGTAATACTCTTTTAATTTCCCACGTGTGCTTCCAGCCCTATGCCTCTGCAGGAGTTATTCCTTCAATCTGGAGTGCTCAACCTACCCTTCTTCACAGGCTAATTATGTCTGACTCATCTTTTAATACTTAGCTAAAGCATTATCTCTTCCAGGAAACCTTTTGTGAACTCCCAGAACAGAACAAGTACCATTCCTCTCTATTATTCTCCGTAACATTATGTAGATATCTCTGCTATTATCCCCTTTGTTTATTTTTCTCACTGGACTTTAAAACTTTTTTTTTCATCTTTGCCCTTAAAGTGCCTAGACTAGAAACTAAAATGGATGCTTGATTTTATTTTCACTGAATTCCTATGTCTTTATATTTTGGACCCTCATCTATGGAATATTGATTCTACCAGCAAATTTCTTTAATTCACTAAGATGCCATAATGTATCTAAACATTTTTAAAAACTATCTAAAACCTTCCAAGGGTTTTTGAATATCGTGTATTTTTATTATTATTATTATTTTTTTGACAAAGTCTCACTCTTTCACCCAGGCTGCTCACTGCAACCTCTGCCTCCCAGGTTGAAGAAATTCTTGTGCCTCAGCCTCCCAAGTAGCTGTGATTACAGGCGAGTGCCACCACACCAAACTAATTTTTGTAATTTTAGTAGAGACGGGGCTTCACCACATTGGCCAGGGTGGTCTTGAACTCCTGACTTCAGGTGATCCTCCCACCTCAGCCTCCTATTGTGCTGGGATTACAGATGTAAGCCACCACACCCGGCCAAATATCTTTATTCTTGAAGACCCACATCTTCTCTATAACCCATAACACCTACTTCTCCAAAATCACTGACCTCTTGGAAAAGTGACTTGTGGACCAGGTATCTTCTGAGGTGCATGTTTCTAGTGACTGACATTTTGGTCTTACTTTCTTGGCTGCAGTTTTGGGGGTCCTCAGACAATCACAACCACATTCAACAAGCCAGAGCAAGCTAGCAAAATAGTATCACAGGTTAGGTTAGAGACCCAACAGAGGCATTGCTGGGACACAAGGAAGTCTCTAGAGAATATGTAAGATTCAGGCAGAGATTCTCTGCCACTTTACCTATTTAGAAATAAATGCCTGGCACTTCATTATCTCAATGAAATCTTTTCGTCCACTTGCTGGATACATCACACTATTGAAGATATCATTGTGGTTAAGATATCAGTCTCTGTCTGTATCTCAAGGCTGGATATGGTGGCTCACACCTGTAATCCCAACACTTTAGGAGGTCGAGGTGGGTGGATCACTTCAGTTCAGGAGTTTGAGACCAGCCTGGCCAACACAGTGAAACCCTATCTCTTCTAAAAATAAATAAATAAACAAATAAAATTAAAAATTAGTCAGGCATGGTGGTATATGCCTGCAATCCCAGCTACTCGGAAGGCTGAGGCAGGAGAATCGCTTGAACCAGGAGGCGGAGGTTGCAGTGAGCCGAGATCACACCACTGTATTCCAGCTTGGGCAACAGAATAAGACTCTATCTGGAAAAAAAAAAAAAGAAAAAGGAAAAGAAAAAGGATATAGTAGTCAAAGAAAGGAATTTGAAAGATGCAAATTTTCTTGGAAGCATGATCTAAATACACAGATTATGTTTTGTTTCTGTTTTAAAATTATTCCTATCTCCCCTGGTTACCTTTGGGATCAAAATCCTTACGACACAATATCCCTGAGAGTCATTACAGCACAGAAGATAAGAGTATGTGTCCTAGCACCAGACTGGGTTGAGATTCCAGCTCAGACTCAATAAGTCAACTCCCCATCTTTCAGTTTCCTCATCTGTAAAATGGAAATAATAAAATAATAGTATTTACTTCACAGGGTATTGTGAAGATGAAAGCAAAGATAGGGCAAGAGCTTAGAAGAGTCCCTGGCACATAGTTAAGTATTCATTACAATTCAACTATTGGCTGTTTGATATAAGACATGCTCCTTTCTCCATCTGCATTTGTCCATGTACTTTAGCTATATTGAACTTGAAGTTCCTCTCTATTGCATCATTCTCACATTGCTTTGTACCTGCTGCTAGGAAAGTTTTTGCTTTTTTTTCTGGCTAATTCCTACCACTCCCCACTGCCCCCACCCCATCAGTCTCTGTCAAGGGACCCTCTCATATATCCACATAGATCTCTGTGCTTCCTGCTCCCACTATCTGTCCTAATGTTCCTGTGCATGTCTGTCCCCCACACTGTACTCTAAAGCCCTCAGTAGGAAGGAATTTTTCCCTTTATCTCCCAATGTATACGCAATTATTGGCTTATAAGACATGCTCAAATATAAGACATGCTCAAATATATCTACTAAAGGATCTATAGACTACACACCAAACACATGTGAAAAGTGAAAATAAAAATGTATCTAATAACCAAATGGAAAAAAAAATTTTCTAAATAAGTATTGTTATCTTCAGTGCTTATAGCACATACTTTTGAATAGCCAATGATTAATATGTGGCCTTAAGAAGATGGATTTAATTTTTTGGCAACTCTCAAAAGGAAACCAAAATTAGGTTTTTGGTAAAGATGAGCAATGAAACTTGTTAATACCACTTTAGATCAAAAATAGATACAGCTGGATAAACAAAATTGTACATCTATAGAATGAAATACTATTCAGTGACTAAAAGAAATGAGCTCTCAAGCCATGAAAAAGCATAGAGTAAGCTTAAATGCATATTGCTAAGTGAAAAAGGCTGTCTAAAAGGCTACATACTGTGTGATTCTAACATTCCAGAAAAGAAAAAACTATAGAGACAGTAAAAAGATCAGTGGTTGCCAGGGCTGGAATAATAAACAGGAAAGGGATGAGTAGGTGGCAGACAGGGGATTTTTAGGGTGGCAAAACTATCTTGTATGGGACTGTAATGCTGAATGCATGACATTCTGCATTTGTCCAAACCCATGAAACTGTACAACACAAAGAGTGAACACAAATGTAAAATATAAACTTTAGGCTGGGTGCAGTGACTCATGCCTGTAATCCCAACAGCTTGGGAGGCCAAGTCAGGTGGATTACTTGAGGTCAGGAGTTCGAAACCAGCCTGGCCAATATGACGAAACCCCATCGCTACTGAAAATACAAAACTAGTCAGGCGTGGTGGTGCATTCCTGTAATTTCAGCTACTCGGGAGGCTGAGGCAGGAGAATTGCTTGAACCCAGGAGGTAGAGGTTGCAGCGAGCCAAGATTGCACCACTGCACTCCAGCCTGGCCAACAGAGTGAGACCCCATCTCAAAACAACAACACAACAACAACAACAAAAACTATGAACTTCAGTTAATAATAATGGACCAATATTCGTTCATCAATTGTAACAAATGTACTACACCAAATCAAGACGTTAATAATAGGGGCAACTGGGGCTAGAGAAAAAGGGATATATGGAAACTCTTTGTACATTCTGCTCAATTTTTCTGTAAACCTAAAGCTGCTCTAAAAAAATGTCCAGTAATTTTAAAAAATAGATACAGCTACCAACAAAGAGTTTGATGATTTCCTTGTGTGATCCTCAGGCAGTTTCCAATAGCAATTTCAAATGAAAAATTCCACAGGAGTTTTCAGCAATGACAGCATCATTAGTGTAATAACAATAGTTAACATTTACTGAACACTTACTATATCCCAGTGACTTTTCAAAATGCATCACATGTGCTAACTAATTTAATCCTTGTGACAACTGTGTGGGTAGGGACTATTATTATTCTCATTTTGCAGATAAGGAATCAAAGGCACAGAGAGTTTAATCACATTACTAATGATTGCAAGGTTAAGAGGTAGCACTGACTTTAAACCCTCACAGTATAACCTGGATTCCAGATTTTTAACTGCTGTGCTATTCTGACAATTAATCCAAGTAGCATTTCAAGCAAAAGATTTTGAATGGCTAATGCTAATTGGCTTATGAATTGTAATGTGTTTGGCTGAAAGTTACAGAATGCATAATTTTTTTTAAACGGTCTTACTCTGTCACCCAGGCTGGAGTACAATGGCACGATCTCAGCTCACTGCAGCCTCTGCCTCCCAGGCTCAAGGGACCCTCCCATCTCAGCCTCCTAAGTAGCTGGTATTACAGGTGCATGCCACCATGCTCAGCTATTTATCTTAAATTTTTTTTTGTAGAGGTGAGGTCTCACTGTATTACCCAGACTGGTCTTGAATTCCTGGGCTCAAGCAATCCTCCTGCTTTGGTCTCTCAAAGTGCAAGCATTACAGGCACTAGCCACAAAGCCTGGCTCAGAATGCACAACTTACGTTGGGCTAAAACATGCAAACCATTCATTTTCTCACTTAAAAATAAGTCCAGGGCTGGTAGTTCCTTGGTTATTTCCAGTGACTTTGGGTTGGCATTGTTGAGACTTTTTGGCCTAACTCTCATGGTTGCAGGATGACTGAGGAATCCTAAGCATCACCTCTCACATGACAGTGTACAAAGCATCTATCTTCCTGTGATGAAACACAACATTTCCCAGGAGTTTCACTGTGTCACATGGTCACCTCTAAAGAAAAGTCAGGGAAGCCAGTAGCTGGCAAAAAACACCAACATTTTAAGCTGGCTGTGTTGTCTCCTGAACAAGGTTCTGCTAACACTGAGGATGGGCAGATGATTTTGAGGGTGCATTGCAAGTGTCTGCCACAACGTCTTTAAAAGAAAACCAATCGGTGCTGCTTTGTCTTAGTATCTTGAGTAAGAGCACAAGGATGGTTGCTTAAGATGCATCATTTCTCCAGTTTTATACACCCCACCATGCCAAGGGATATGACACATCCCTATCTGTAACAGTGGCCCCTGATGGCAGTCATTCCTGGGAACCTGCCCAAATCCCTGAGTTGAGGACTTGAGAATTGAGGGAAAAATCATAATCCAGACAAGGAGACAGGGTCCCACATCCAGTAGACCAATTCCTTTTTTCTTACTTATTTGCTGTAAGACTTCCATTGAAATCTGGGATCCTTTTATGCATCAATTTCTTTAATTATGAAATGGTGATAAATCTATGATCACAGATATGTAGAGGGGCATATAATATATAATCAAATCATAGTATTATTTTAGAAGCAAGTATTTTGGTTTATTAGATCATCCAAACAAATAAGATATACATTTTTAAGTTTCATAAGCATAGATGTTTTTTAAAAAATCTGAAACCTGGCTGGGGGTGGATCACTTGAGGTCAGGAATTTGAGACCAGCCTGGCCAACACAGTGAAACCCCATCTCTACAAAAATCACACAAAAATTAGCTGGGAGTGATGGTGCGTTTCTGTAGTCCCAGCTACTCAGGAGGCTGAGGCACGAGAATCGCTTGACCCCAGGAGCCAGAGGTTGCAGTCAGCCAAGATCGCACCACTATACTCTGGCCTAGGTGACAGAAAGAGACTCTGTCTCAAAATAAATAAATAAAATTTAAAAATGTAAAACTTGTCAATTCCAATCTAAGTATAAAATTCTAATGAGTTCCACATTATGCCAGAAGGCTTAAACACCTTGATTTTCTGTAGAAGAGTGATTTGAAATTTCATTTCTATGTAACCAAAACAGTGATTGAAAAGAAAATGTTAGGTCAGTCTGAGTGAATTACAAGTATATTGAAAGCCAGTTAGAATGATTTTTATATTATATATTTTTGCCTTAGCAGAGGTAGCTTAAGTCTACTTCTTTCCATTTGGTTGGGGTGTCAACTGTCCTGACAATAAGCTCTTCTCTTATGTAGGTCAGAGCCCTTTAAAAACATGTAAGGATTTATACTGAATGCTATGGGAAGATGGCTGTGGTTTAAAGATAATCCTTCTATTGATCTACAGTGCTGTACTATAGCTACAGCTTGCCTTAATTAGATTAAGTTCATGATTGCATTCCTTTGGAAACAGGGTATGATGGCAGATCATTTGGATCAACTCAATGGTAAAATAAAAGTGGTAAAATAAAATCACAAACTATTAGAGCTGGAAGGAATCTTAGCAAACACCTGGTCAATATCCTCATTCAATGTAGATAGCCCCTCTTAGTATCTTCTGTTGATCTCTTCAGGGATGAAGAACTCCTTTCTTTCAGAGGTAATTCGCTCGATTTTTAGATATTAGTAGTTATTAGAAAGCTCTTCCTCATCTGAAATGATTTTAATCCTGTTTTCTGAGGCTCACATGATTAGTTCTTACACCTAGCTCACCAGTTTTTAAAAGTTGCCTTTTCAATTTAACCATCCCAATTCTTCCCAGTATTCATATAATGTGGTTTGCCTACTCCTTGTTATTTTTTTTTATTTTTCATTAAAACTATTCTGATTCCTCAATATATCCCTCTTACAGCATGCACACAGACTTATGCTAGGTAATGTTTCTTTCCATTATGTTCCTGGGGCAAGAAAGGGGGTGTTTAATTCTAGAAAATATAACAACTAACTGTCAAAAGTTTATGAATGTATAAAATTAGCTATGCATTTTATATGGTAAAACATAAGAAAGTAGCTATATAAATAGTGAAACATAAGCTACTTACTTATTTGCTCTCCATCACTGTAAAAATAGAAGAATGTTCCAGAAAGAGAATAAGAGAGAAACAAAGAAGGAATTAAAAAATAATTTTATACACCATGCCTTAAAGGGACTTGCCACTATTTTGTCTAAGAAATCCTGCTATCTTTTAGTCATTCTATACCCATGGTCCCTAAACTGAACCCAAAGCCCAGTGTGGATTAATGAGCTGAGACTGTAGTGCAAATATTATTTATTGTACTAGAAACTCAGTAACAGTGATTCCCAAGTGTGGTTCATGGACTTAACCTTTTTAAAAATGGAGACTCCTGGGCCCCACTCTTAGAGATGTATCTGGGATAATGCCAGAAAAAATTGTAGAGTGATGTCTGTGTGCATTCATGTGTGTGCTTCATTTTCCAAGTGATTCTGATACGTACTCAACTTTAAGAATCATTGTTTTCATCTTATTATGCAGCCCAAAACTCCATTAGAATTTTGAAAACAATTAAATGTTGTCTCAAACTGGTCAATAGTTAACCAATGCCTGTCTTTTTCCTGTAAATCCGGCTAAACCGGATTCTGTCTACTTATACTAGACTCATGAGACTTTTTTTTAAACCTAAGCTCAAAACTTTATGTTTATATCCTTTTACATTTCATCCACTAATTTGGGACATTACTTCCAGACTTCTCTTACATTATAAATCTTAAATCTTCCATAGAAGACCTTAACTAAGCTGTATGTAGTAATTTAATCATTAAATCCAATATCCCTGCAGAGTTCTTATCTGAATTTCAGGTTAAAATGATTAGAACTGAATCAAGCTTAGATCCAGCTTTCTCCCACCTCCCATTATCATTGATTTAGCCACATAGCAGTCTATGATCTTTTAAAATAACAAATCAGTGACTACATAGGCACAGAATTAATAAAAAAAAAATCAGGTCACATCATGCTCCAAATTAAAATTCTCTGTTGAATGCCCTTGCATTCACTATAGCCTTCAATATTGCACTGACCTGGCCTCCTGGACTTCATCTGCCTCTTCACTGTTCTGCCAACATGTCCACCTCATATTTCCAGCCTCAGGTCTTCATATACCTGCTAGTTCCTTGGTCTAGAATGCTCTTACATCAGATCCCTTCATGGTTACTTCTGTCTTAATAGTCAGGTCTCTGGTCAATGTCAACACCTCAGAAAGGCTTCCCTTCCCACCCTAGATAATGTGCATGCTTATTTTTATTTAACATCTGTAATTATATTTATTTGTTTAGTTGTGAAATTTCATGAGAGCAGAATATTATCTTGTTTGTCACTGTATCTCCAGCACCGAGAAGAGTACTTGGATTATAAGAAGTCCTCGATAAACATTTTTGAATAAATGAAAGAATATAGAACCATTTTATTTGTTTGCAATAATTGATTAACCAGCTTCCTTTGGATAGAATTATTCCATTAGCTACCAGTCCTCCCCATGGGTCTATGTTATCCACAAGTGCATCATGACTTTACCAAATTTGATTATTGATGCTAATATCCATGTGTGACATAACTGTGATCATTTCCTGATATATATGTGACAGTCCAAAAAAGAAATCAGGTTAATTTTATAGAATGCTTTTTTTGTTGTTGTTGTTGGCACAATCTCAGCTCACTGCAACCTCTGCCTCCCGGGTTCACGTGATTCTCCCGCCTCAGCCTCCTGAGCAGCTAGAATTACAGGCGCACACTACCACATCCGGCTAATTTTTTGTATTTTTAGTAGAAATGGGGTTTCACTATGTTGGCCAGACTGGTCACGAACTCCTGACCTCGTGATCTGCCCGCCTCGGCCTCCCAAAGGATAGAATGCTTTCTTAATGAACCCACTTTGGTTCTTTGTGATCATTTTGGAATTTTCTAACCTGGGACTTTCCATGAGTTTATATCAGTTACAGTGGTTTTTAGCCTGTTGATTCCTCCTCCTTTAAACATGAGGACAACCTGTTGAAAATCCTGTTTTTTGTCTGTCACTGATTTCCTTCTACCCGTCTCATACTTGATGATTCCCAAAAGGTTATATGTGAGGACCTGCTCTCACATTCACTGTTCTCTAGTGTGATGGAGGTGGCAAAGCATATGATTGCAGGTCAGTGTATGGGCTCCAGGACGGTGCTTCTTCAACCACAGTATACATAAGAATCACCTGGAGATCTTATTAAAATGCAGCTTCTGACTCCATAGGCCAAGATTCCACAATTCCAACATGCATCCAGGCAATAACAATGCTGCTGACCTGTGGCCATCCACTGGCTAGAAGGCTCGAGAGTCAGACTGTCTGGGCTCAAATCCCAGCCCTGCCATGAGCAAGCTATTTAACTGCCTGGGCCTCAGTTTTTTCATCTGAAAAATGTGGATAATAGAATCTACCTTCTAGGTTTTTTTCCCTACTATATATACATATATATATTGGCACTTAAAGCCCTTGCATCTTATAGTCAATATTTGCCATGATTATTACTATCTTGGAATGTAATTCATCCGGACTTGAGCTCATAAAATGGTCATGTACTTCCTTATCTGCACATCTATCTCTAGCTTTCGCTCCCTCTTTAAACTGACCTCCTATTTTTTATATTTTCCCGTTTAGTGTTTTTGATGGTAAAAGGAAATCATATAGGAATGAATGACTTTTACTTGTTTTTTTCACAGATGAACAATGTGTTATGTACTCCAAGTAATCAGCTTATCTTTCCATGTTTTGCTTCTTATTTCAATATACTCTGAAATATCCTATTTAATATTCTTGGCATTTTGGTAAGCTTCAGTTTATTCTGACACTATGTCAGGAATCCATTTAACAACAATAACAGAATCATTTTCCATTAGTTATTCAGCATAGCTAAGTGATTCATTCAAATGAGGCGGTGTGGCCTAAGCAAACAAGAGCTTCTCACACTCAGTCTTGCTTTCCAGTTGAGGAGACCAAGATGATAACAGGTGAGCCTTCAATAACTGCTGAGGTAGGACAAGTAGGACGGGTTGTGTACTTTATTATCAGTTCTCCAGGAACTCACCACACCCTTGTTTAAAGATAATTTAGAAAATTGGAATGCTGATGAATGGGATAATTGCTGGGGTGCAAATTACATCAATTTCTACAAACTTGTTGCCAAATTTCAGTTTATTTGGATAAAAAACAACTTAGAGTTGTAATGTTACCAACATGCCTAGTAAATCACGTGCTATATTAAGTATTATAAAAATTAAAATGATAAGCCTGCACTTCTCACAAGAAGGCCATCATTAGACTAAATGATAAATTAGAAATGATCCACACCTTGGCCAGTGGCAGAACACAGGCAGAACCCAGGGCAAACCATGCTTTATGAACTTTAACTAATGACAACTTGCACTTGCATTTCATTTAAGAAATTATAACATCTTCCCACATATTTTCTTTGTTCCTCTCCGTGAAATGTCAAATAATCCCACAGAAATACTTTTTCTCTTTTTCCCACGTTCGTAGTGGTGTTCAATAGCTTGGGCTTTTACATCAAATTACCTGATTGTATTAATCGGGTCCTCCGTGAAACAGATGATAAGATGGGATAAAACATACAAGGATTTTTTTTTTTTTTTTTTTTTCAGGGAAAATGCCAGTGTTGGAGAAAATGCGAGAGGAAACTGGAAAAGGCTGGGGGAGTCATCATCAGTGATGCATGTCTGACTGCAGGTGAAGGAGGGAGGGAGGGAAGGTTGGGTTGAAGTGTCCTAGATTATAGTAAAGTCCAGGAGAGAATTGGCAAGGATCTTGAGGAGTTCTTAAAACGGTTAGCTGTCAGAGGACCCTGCATTATCAATGAATGAACTTATCATAATATTCCCAGCAATGGGTTTCAGTGAGCAGTAGCTGAGTCTCTTAATCAATAATGCATCCTGTAGTTGGAAGTCTGTGAGGCATAATCTCAAAGGTGCCCCATGGTTTCTATCCTAGCTCTGCCATTAATTGGCTGTTATTCTAGCAAGTTACTCTGCCTCTCTTTAAGTCTCATCTTCTTCATTTGTAAAATGGTAATGCTAGTAGTACCTTCTCTGTGGTGTGGATTAAATAAGATAAAGAATATATTGTTGTTTTCCTCTGGGGCACCTGGATCCTCACTATACCAACTGCTTTCAACTGATTGGTCTGTGTTTGGGCTGAAGTCCTGGGCTGAAATTCATAGATGTTGTGTTCTAAAAGGAAATGCTTACTAATCTCATTCATCAGAAAGAATCTGAAATATGTTATGTTTTGACTTTTGTATATACATCTCTCATTTTAAAAATGAAAGAAATAAACTCACAAAGAACAAAGATATAATAGATTGGAAACAAAGTAAACAGGGCCTCAGTAACATGTGGCACTATACCAGAAGATCTAACATTTGTGTCATTGGGGTGCTAGAAGAAGAGGAGAAAGAGTTTGGGGCTGCAAAAGTACCAGATATAATGGCCAAAAACTTCCAAAATTTGGCAAAAAATATAACCTATAGAATCAAGAAGTTGGGTTAACCCCAAATAGGATACACTCAAAGAAATCTGTATCTAAGGCACATCATAATCAAACTTCCAAATATTAAAGACGAGGAAGAAGTCTTGAAAGCAGTGACAGAGAAACAACAACTTACCTAAGGAAGAAAAACAACTCAAATGGCAGTGGAGTTCTTATCAGAAAGCATGACAAAAGGAAGTGGTACAACATCTTTCAAGTGCTGAAAGAAAAGAATTGTCAATTCTGTATTTAGTGAAAATATCTTTAGAAATGTAAGGGAAATCAAGATATTCTCAGATAAAGGAAAACTAAGAGAATTTTTTTTTTTCTTTCTTTCTTTCTTTCTTTCTTTTTTTTTTTTTGAGATGGAGTCTTGCTCTGTCGCCCAGGCTGGAGTGCAGTGGTGCGATCTC
>NW_016804447.1:3643261-3663020 GCF_001698545.2 Rhinopithecus bieti | reverse complement strand
TAGCCAGGATGGTCTCGATCTCCTGACCTCGTGATCCGCCCGTCTCGGCCTCCCAAAGTGCTGGGATTACAGGCTTGAGCCACTGCGCCCGGCCAATAGTTATATTTTAAACAGGTAGTGAAGGACATACAGCTCAGAAAGGAAGAAATAACACTTCCCCTATTTCCAGGTGACATGATTTCCTGTGTAGAAAATGCCATAGAGGCCGGGCGCGGTGGCTCACGCCTGTAATCCCAGCACTTTGGGAGGCCGAGGCGGGTGGATCATAAGTTCAGGATATCGAGACCATGGTGAAACCCCGTCTCTATTAAAAATACAAAAAATTAGCTGGGCGCGGTGGCGGGCGCCTGTAGTCCCAGCTACTCAGGAGGCTGAGGCAGGAGAATGGCGTGAACCTGGGAGGCGGAGCTTGCAGTGAACCGAGATTGCGCCACTGCACTCCAACCTGGGCCACGGAGCAAGACTCCTCAAAAAAAAAAAAAAAAAAAAAAAATTTACTTATGTATACGGAAGTTATGTGTTGAAAAATACAAAATGCTGATGAAAGAAATCAAAGAACTCATTAAATGCAGAGACATACCATATTTATACATTGAAATATTTGACATAGTCAAGATATCAGTTCTCTTCAAATTGATATAGAGGTTTAATGCAATTCCTATCAAAATCCCAGCAAGAGTTTTGTAGATTGAGACAAGACTATTTCTAAAATGTAGATGAAAAAACATAGGAATTAAAATAGCTAAACCAATTTTGAAAAAGAAGAATAAAGTGGGAGAAATCAACTCCCTGATTTTAAGACTTACTATAAAGCTACCGTAATTAAGACTGTATAGTACTGGCAAAGGGCAAACACATAGATCAATGGAACAGACTAGAGAATCAAAAAATAGACCCACACAAATATGCCTGATTGATTTTTGACAAAGGTGAAAAAGCAATTTAATGATGGAAAAATAGCATTTCCAACAAATGATGCTGGAGCAATTGGGCTTTCATGAGCAGAAATTCAATCTTGACCTAACTCACACCTTATACAAGAACTAACTCAAAATAGATAATGGACTTAAATGTAAAACACACAAAAAGTCAAGTCTTAGACTTGACACCAAAAGCAAAGTCCATGAAAGAAAAAAATAGGTAAATTAGATTTAATTAGACCTACTCAAAATTAAGCCTTTTTTTTCTTTGAACGACTGCTAAGAGGATGAAAAAACTAACTACAAACTTGAAGAAAATAGTTGCAAAACACATAGCCAACAAAAGATTAATATGTGGAATAAAGAAATTTCAAAGCTTAACAGTAAAAGACAAACAATCTAATTAGGAAATTGGCAAAAGATATGAAGAGACACCTTACTAAGAAGATACACAGATAGAAATTAAGCACATGACGAGATCTTCAACACCATTAGCCTTTAAATGAAATCAAGACCTCAGTGGGATATAAAGGAAATCAAGACCTATCTCCTTATATGTCACATATAAACTCTTAGTCTAATAGAGAAATAAAAGTATGGAACATTTTATAAGATGTATAGCATATGATAAAAGACAAGTACATAAGCCAGCACTAAGCCTGTAGTGAGTGTGTACTATTTGCCAGATATCCTATGTGTTTTATCTCAGTTTACCCTGACAATCCCTTGAGGCAGTAATGTAGAAGATACATACTCAATATTTTCTGGTTAACTGATTAAATAATTTCATCTTTGAATGGTTGAATGAGTGGATAAGTGAATGGATGTTTGGAATCAGTAAAGGGTGGAACAATATAAAACATTTTAAGACATAACACAGGCTGGGCATGGTGACTCATGCCTGTAATCCTAACACTTTAAGAGGTTGAGGCAGGTGGATTGCTTGAGTTCATGAATTCAAGATCAGCCTGGGCAACATAGTGAAACCTCATCTTTACAAAAAAATGCAAAAAAATTAGCCAGGCATGGTGGTGTGCACCTGTAGTCCCAGCTACTTGAGTGGCTGAGATGGGAGGATCACCTGAGCCCAGGAGGTTGAGGCTGCAGTGAGACATGATCACAACACTGCACTCCAGCCTGGGCAATAAAGTAAGACCCTGAAAAAAAAAAAAAAAAAAAAAAAAAAAAAAAAAAAGACATAAGGCATTTAGAAGTATGAGGCTAAGGGAGCTTATTTCAAGAGATTTCTGATCATAATACCAACACCATAATACCAACTTACAGGACCAGGGAAGAAAGATGCAGGAAAGTCAAACAAAATCAGAAAAATTAGTCATCCCTTGAAGTTGTACACTGTAAACAAGAACTCCTCAAAGTAGTATGCATCCTTGAGAATAGCACATGTCCTTCTGGTATAAGTATATGATAAAGACATTTCAGTTAGAACGTTTCTGTTAACCGCTGCATGATCATTTGCAAGGCTGTGCATCTTTGATCTCTCAGATACCTGGCTAACCTCCCCTAGGAAATCAGCTATTGTTTCAGGGTAGGCGGGAATCCACAATAAGCTTCCTGACAAGGAAGGCCTCTAATGGAGCTGTGCGTCTACTGGCATGACCATTTGCCTGCCTTTGACCCTTGGCAGGGATTTAACTTCCAGCTTCTGAGGTTTCTATTCCCTAGCTTTTGACCAGAGGTAACCATACTTGACCTGTGGCCTCAGTGTAATCTCTGACTCCCAACCCCCAACTTGGCTTTCATTGTTCTGCACAATCTGTAGTCCCTCAGGGTCCAGAAAAATCGCTTCCACTAGCTCCCACCAGCTGTTACCACCTTTGTTCTCTTTCTCTCCTGCAGTCCTGGCCAACTGAAATCTTCAGCCCCTAACAATGGAGGGGCCCCTCCACAGTGCCTTGTGCGCTGTCTCTGATCGATTGCTAATAATTATCATGATGAAGTCCCCGTTTTTCAAAATCCTAACCATGCTATGACATGAACTATCTCATTTAGCACTGAAGAATCCCATAGGGAAGATATTATTTATCCCCGTTTTTGAAGATCAGGACACTGAAGCTCAGCAAAACTGAAAGTAACTTGTCCAAGTTCACATTGCCAGAAAGAGTTAGGACCTGTTCTTTTTATTCCAAATCAATTTCCCAAGCTTTCTATTCATTAAAGATCCTCCTTTGGATATCCAGTATTGGTTTGGGTACTGAATATACTCACTGTGGAAATCCTCTGATTGTTTTAGTTTCTGTTATATTTTTCAATATACCAGAAAATTCTTGGGCAAACTTTAAATCCTTTCAACCCTCTTATCTAATAAGAGCTGTGACAACCAGTTCTATGAAGTTTTGACCAGCTTTAGCAGGTGCAAGCTGGCATAATTCACCTCAACTTTCTGACAGTCAGCTTTGGATGTTTGTGGGAGTCCACATCACTCGCATTTGCACAATCCAAAAGTACTGGGGATCTAATACCCATGAGTTCACCCTTGACCACTGTGGGGTGGGAGCCAATGAATACCACTTGCCCTTACATCACCCAGTGGATAGCTCCCAGACACATCTGCTAGGCCTACTCAAACGATCCTGCAACAAAGCTGGAAGCATTCCCCTTGAAAATTGGCACAAGACAAGGATGCCCTGTCTCGCCAGTTCTATTCAACATAGCATTGGAAGTCCTGGCCAGGGCAATCAGGCAACAGAAAGAAATAAAGCACATCCCAATAGAAAGAGAGGAAGTCAAACTATCCCTGTTTGTAGACAGCATGATTCTGCATCTAGAAAACCCCATAGTCTCAGCCCAAAAGCTACTTAAGAGGATAACAACTTCAGTAGTCTCAGCACACAAAATCAATGTGCAAAAAATGACTAGGATTCCTATACACAAACAACAGTCAAACCAAGAGCCAAATCAGGAATAAACTCCCATTCAAAATTGCCACAAAAAGAATAAAAACCTACAAATACAGATAACTATGGAGGTGAAAGATCTCTACCAGGTGAACTACAAAACACTGCTCAAAGAAATCAGAGATGACATAAACAAATGGAAAAATATTCCATGCTTATGGATAGGAAGAATCAATATTGTTAAAGTGGCCATACTGCCCAGTGCTGCTGTTTATAGATTCAATGCTATTCCTATTAAACTACCATTGAAATTCTTCACAGAACTAGAAAAACTATTTTTAAATTAATGTAAAACCAAAAAAGAGCCGAAATAGCCATGTCAATCCTAAGCAAAAAAGAACAAACTAGAGGCATCAGGCTACCAACTTCAAACTATACTACAGGGTACAGTAACTGAAACAGCATGGTACTGGTACAAAAACAGACATCTCAACCAAAAGAACAGCGTAGAGAACCCAGAAATAAGACCAGAAACCTACTATCTGATCTTTGACAAACCAGGCAAAAACAAACAATAGGGAATTCAATAAATGGTGCTGGGAGAACTGGCTAGCCATATGCAGAAGATTGAAAATGGACACCTTCCTTACAACAAATACAAAAGTTAACTCAAGATGGATTAAAGACTTAAATGTAAAACCCAAAACTATAAAAACCCTGGCAGTACAACCTAGGCAATACTATTCAGGATGTAGGCACAAGCAAATATTTTATGATGAAGATGCCAAAAGCAATTGTAACTAAAGCAAAAATTGACAAATGGGATCTAATTAAACTAAAGAACTTCTGCACAGCAAAAGAAACTATCAACAGAGTAACAGACAAACCACAGAATTGAAGAAAATTTTTGCTAACTGTGCACCTGACAAAGGTCTAATACTAGCATCTATAAGAAACTTAAACAAATTTATAAGAAAAACACCCAATAACCCCATTTAAAACTGGGCAAAGGATGTGAGCTGACACTTTTCAAAATAAGACATACATGTGGCCAACAATCATATGAAAAAAAGCACATCATTAATTATTAGAGAAATGCAAATCAAAACCATAATAAGATAGCATTTCATGCCTGTCAGAATGGCTGTTATTAAAAAGTCAAAAAATAACAGGTGCTGGCGAGGGTGTGGAGGTAAAGGAAGGTTATACGTTGTTGGTGGGGTGTAAATGAGTTCAACCATTGTAGAAGACCGTGTGGCAATTCTAAGACCTAAGGACAGAAATACCATTCGACCCAGAAATCCCATTATTGGGTATGTACCCAAAGGATTATAAAACATTCTACCATAAAGACACATGCGTGTGTATGTTCACTGTAACACTATTCATAAAAGCAAAGACATGGAATGAACCTAAATGCCCATCAGTGATAGAATGGATAAAGAAAATGTGGTACATATGTACCATAGAATACTATGCAGCCATAAAAAAATATTGAGATCATGTCCTTTGATGGAGCTGGGAAACCATTATCCTTAGAAAACTGCTGCAGGAACAGAAAACCAAATACTGCATGTTCTCACTCATAAGCAGGAACTAAATGATGAGAACACATGGACACATAGCGGAGAACAACACACACTGGGGCCTGTCAGAGTGTGGGGGGTGGGAGGACGGACAGGATCAGGAAAAATAACTAATGGGTACTAGGCTTAATATGTGGATGATGAAATAATCTGTACAACAAACTCCCATGACACAGGTTTACGTGTAGAAACCAACCTGCACACGTACCCCTGAACTTAAAAGTTAAAAAAAGAAAAGCTCCTGCAGCAACAAGCACCAGCTAACCATTTATCTGTGAATCATAGTTTTCTATCTTACATGTCTGCATGATTATGCTCAAGGATTAATCAAGTTTTATTTGGTTTCTTGGCTTCGACAGTGGTTTATAACATGGCAAGCAGATACCCTTATGCAATGTATTACCAACATATTTATGTGAAACTTACTTGTTTTGCATTCATAAGGGAACTTGAGTTAACTGCTAAGTAAGGTGGCTCAAGTTGGTTCAGAAGTTTCCTGACTGACTGTTAATGATTCTTATGTAAATGGTCAATAAAACTCCATTTGATGATAAAAATCTATACTAAAAAATTCCCAGCTGATCTTTTCCATTCCTGGACTTCCTTGCTGCTCCCTATAAACACAATTTTTGACAAGATGTGTAATGTTGACATGGGAATGGTTTAAGCCCTGAGCTCTATTTAGAACACACCCATAGGTCATTTTAGGCCATTTGTCTATGAGTTCTGCAACTGATTGGAGTGATGAGGAGTGCTAAAAGTGATGTACACTTTGGGAAAATTTCCTGGTGATTCAGGTACTCAATCCATTTACCCTCTGTCCACTTATACCACACAAGATCTCAAACCTGTGGTATAGGGCAGTTGTAGACGCTAACAGTACAATGGAACAGTAAAATCATTTCTATGGGGCACTGCCTTTAGAATCTCTACGGCTAAAAGTCAAAATCAGATATCAGTGGAGGGAGCAAACCCAGAGATCTAATGCCTTTCTTTCATTTTATGTAAACTTAAGAGGCCCAGAGTTAAACTGCCTCTTATGAAATCTCCTTAGCAAGTAAATCTGTTTAGGAGCAGATAAGCTGAGAAATTCTCATATCTTCCACAGAATCAAATATTCCAGTGATTATGATCTGAGGATCTGGAGAATTGATGGTTGTGGTTTATTCTGAATGTCAGACAATAAAAATATAGGAACACAGATGATGTACAGGTTATATACCATGGCTGATTTTTATTTTATTCTATTTTAGTTTTTCTTTACATTGAAAGGCAGTAGGCCAGGCACAGTGGCTCACACCTGTAATCCCAGCAATTTGGGAGGCCAAGGCAGGAGGACTGCTTGAGCCAGGAGTTTGAGACCAGCCTGGGTAGCATAGCAAGATTCTACCCTACTGATTTTTTTTTTTTTTTTTTTAATTTGCCAGGCATGCTGGTGCATGCATGTAGTCCCAGCTACTTGGGATGCCAAGGTGGAAGGATGGTTTGAGGCCAAGAGGTCAACAATTCAGTGAGCTGTGATCGTACCACTGCACTCCAGCCTGGGTGATAAAGTGAAGCCCTGTATCGAAAAGAAAAAAAAAAGGCAATCATCTAAGCTGTATAAATTATATATTACAGCTGCTTTATTTGACTGAGCAGCAAGATTAGTCACATCAAAACTAGTTATATCTTTGAAAGACAGGATTCCATTAGCTGCTGTGTTGCCTTTTGTGATTGGTATAAAACCTAGTATCAGTGTTCATGTGGGAGTTAAGTCAGTGAGCAGCAAGCTGCAAGAAAAGACTTTCCAAATTATGAAGTTGACAAATAAATTAGAAAAAATGCAAAAATACACACGTAAACACATGCATGCGTTGCACATATACATACAGGGATGGCGAGATGATTCCATGATAGCTGAATCCTTTTGTTTTTTAATCTTTACCAAGATCATTTATTAAATATCTGCCTCTATGTGACTTTTCAGGAATGAAACAAATTTCTTCCTCCCATACTTTTCTCCAGTCTGTTATAGTATTTATGATATCATATTAACATTTGCTGCATATCATCTTCACAAGTAAGTCAGCCTTAATGTGCATATAGCACATGATAGGCAACAAAAGATGTTTTATTGCATGAATTAGTGAATGATTAAAAATTATTTGGTTGTCAAATTATACTAGCAGTAGCAAAGCTTTCTTTTTGGTGTAAAGACACACTCTTGGCTCATGCCTGGGAAAGCTGAGGTTCCATATATATCCAGAGTCTCCTTGCAGGATGCCTACTCTCACCACTTGTATTTTAACATAGTATTGGAAGTTCTAGCCAAAGCAATCAGACAACAGAAAAATAAAGGGCATCCAAATTGGTAAAGAGGAAGTCAAACTGTCACTGTTTGCTAATGCTAATGATGTGATTATATACCTAGAAAACTCTAAAGACTCCTCCAAAAAGCTCCTAGAAATGATAAATGAATTCAGCAAAATTTCAGGATACAAAATTAATGTACACAAATCAGCAGCTCTGCTGTACACCAGAGGCAACCAAGCTGAGAATCAAATCAAGAACTCTACCTCTTTTATAACAGCTGAAAAAGAAATAAAATACTTAGTAATATGCCTAACCAAGGAGGTGAAAGACCTCTACAAGGAAAACTACAAAATACTCCTGAAAGGGATCACAGACAACACAAACAACTGGAAACATCCCATGCTCATGGAAGGGTAGAATCAATATTGTGAAAATGATACTGCCCAAAGCAATCTACAAATACAATGCAATTCTCATCAAAACACCACCATCATTCTTCAAATTCTTCATCATTTTTCACTTTTTTTTTTTTTTTTTTTTTTTTTTTTTTTGAGATGGAGTCTCGCTCTGTTGCCCAGTCTGGAATGCAGTGGCATGATCTTGGCTCACTGCAAGCTCTGCCTCCCGAGTTCAAGCCATTCTCCTGCCTCAGCCTCCTGAGTAGCTGGGACTACAGGTGCCCACCACCACGCCAGCTCATTTTCTGTATTTTTAGTAGAGACGGGGTTTCACCGTGTTAGCCAGGGCGGTCTCGATCTCCTGACCTCGTGTTCTGCCCGCCTCAGCCTCCCAAAGTGCTGGGATTACAGGTGTGAGCCACCACGCCCGGCCCATCATTTTTCACTTGAAAAAACAACCCTAAAAGTCATATGGAACCAAAAAGAGCCTGCATAACCAAAGCAAGACTAAGAAAAAAGAAAGAATCTGGAGGCATCACATTACCTTACTTCAAACTATCCTATAAGGGCTTAGTTATCAAAACAGCATGGTACTATTATAAACATAGGCACATAGACCAATGGAATAGAATAGAGAACCCAGAAATAAACCCAAATACTTACAGCCAATTGATCTTCAGCAAAGCAAACAAAAACATAAACTGGGGAAAGGATGCCTTGTTCAACAAATGGTGCTGGGATAATTGGCAAGGCACATGTGGAAGAATGAAACTGGATCTTCATCTCACCATATATAAAAATCAACTCAAGATGGATCATGGACTTAAACCTAAGACCTGAAACCATAAAAATTCCAGAAGATAACATTGGAAAGACCCTTCTAGACATTGGCTTAGGCAAAGACTTCATGACCAAGAACTCAAAAGCAAATGAAACAAAAACAAATAGATGGGACTTAAACTAAAAAGGTTTTGCTCAGCAAAAGGAGCAATCAGCAAGGTAAACAGACAATCCACAGAGTGAGAGAAAATCTTTGCAATCTTTACATCTGACAAAAGACTGATATCCAGATTCTACAAGGAACTCAAACAAATCAGCAAGAAAGAAAGAAACAATCTCATCGAAAAGTGGAATAATGACAGGAATAGACAATTCTCAAAAGAAGATACACAAATGGCCATGAAAAAATGCTCAGCGTCACTACTGATCAGGGAAATACAAATCAAACCCGCAATGCAATACCTCCTTGCTCCTGCAAGAATGGCCATAATCAAAAAACCAAAACATAATAGATATTGGCATGGATGTAGTCAAAAGGTAACGCTTTTACACTGCTGGTGGAAATGTAAACTTGTACAACCACCATGGAAAACACTGTGGGGATTACTTAAAAAACTATAAATAGAACTACCATTGATCCATCTATCCCACCAATGGGTATCTACCCAGAGGAAAATAAGTCATTATACGAAAAAGATACTTCCACACGCACATTTATAGCAGCACAATTCACAGTTGCAATATGGAAGCAGCCCAAATGCCCATCAGTCAATGAGTGGATAAAGAAATTGTGGCATATATATATATCTCACATATATTTTGAGATGGAGTCTCGCTCTGTTGCCCAGTCTGGAATGCAGTGGAATGCAGTGGAATGCAGTGGCACGATCTCGGCTCACTGCAAGCTCCACCTCCCAGGTTCAAGTCATTCTCCTGCCTCAGCCTCCCGAGTAGCTGGGACTGCAGGTGCCCGCCACCATGCCAGCTGATTTTCTGTATTTTTAGTAGAGATGAGGTTATATATATATCACAGACGGGATATATATATATCACAGAATACTACTCAGCTATGAAAAGGAATGAAATAATGGCATTCACAGCAACCTGGATGGAACTGAAGACTCTTCTAAATGAAGTGACTCAGGTATGGAAAACCAAACATTCTATGTTCTTACTCCTAAGTGGGAGCTAAGCCATGGATGCAAAGGCATAAGAATGATACAACAGACTCTGGTGACTCAGGGGAAAGGGTTGGAGTGGGTGAAGGATGAAAGACTACACAGCGGGGTATAGTATACACTGCTCCGGTGATGAGTGCAACAAAATCTCGGAAATCACCACTAAAGAACTTATTAATGTAACCAAACATCACCTGTTCCCCAAAAACCTCTTGAAATAAAAATGAAAATAAAAAAAGATTCTCCTTGCATATAATATCTACACTGTTAGTAATATATAAACAGAAGTATGGAAAATCTTGCAAAATACACAGCATACTATAAATACTTTTATACTTTATAAAATAAAGTATAAAAATATAATAAAAAATAAATACTTTTATACTGTAGAAGAAAAGTGCATGGACCATTCCTGGGCCCTGTATTGTGCGTGTACTATCTGCTGGATACTTTTATGTGTGTTATCTCACTTTACCCTCATAAACCAAAAGTGGCCTTCATTTCTAGATCAGGAAATGGAGATTCAGAAATCTCAAGTAATCTTCTCAGAGAAACAAAGCCAGATACAGCCATAGGTTTTGGACTCTAAGTTGAGGGCTTATTTTACTGAAGTTCAGCTGCTTTCTTCCTTTAAGAGTATTTATTTAGACAAATATTCCAAAGGGGGAAATAGCCAAACCAACTGGTTGGCATTGCATCAGTTTAACACGAAACAACCTGTTGCTGAGCAGAATTATTCACTCTTCACTTGATTATTTTGTCATCTTGTACACGCAGGCATACTCTGGTTAAAAATGAAAAATGTCTTTCATAAGACAGTTGTTCAGTTCTGGCCCCTGGCATGTTCTGTTCAGTACAATAGTGTTTTATTTTCTTTTAAAATTTCAGACTTCTTCTTCCAAATGCAAAATGACCGAAATTCCCTTGTGTTTCTATTCTGTAATTTATTTCTTGGGTTTATTTCTCATGTTTTATTTAAAAGTTGGGATTTTGCTCTTAAAATGCAATTGTGATACATGTATGAGTTTTAATATGTGGCGATCCGTATTTTCTGCCTGAAAAGCATACATTTAATTTTATAGAAGTAAATAGACTACTGTGGTTTGCTACAAAGAAATTCATATAGGCAACATTTTAAAAACATGACTTTTCTGCAAAATACACCTGTCCAGGGAAAAGAAAAGGTGCAATTACATAAAAATTCATCTTCGAGCACTCTGAATTCTCTGATCAGTCATTTCTTTTCTCATAGCCATTTTCTCCCATCACTACATTTCTGAGACTCCAAGCGGGGAATTATAATTCTGGAAAGTGATGGAATGAGCTAAGCTCTACAGATGCTGAGATGGCCAGTTTACTATTATATTTCAAAGGCAACCATCCCAAACTGATGCCTGTGGAGATTCATTTTTATTTGAATAACATTGCACTTGAGATGAATGAAATGATAGCAGTACAAGTGCTATTGAGAACTACCATGTAAATAAGTAGCTTACACAGCCAGACATAGGGATAAACAAAGGAACACATCCACTGACATTCAAATCTCATTATGGTATTAATGGAATCTTCCTGGGTATGGGTGAAATAATTTATATAAGTGTGTATGGAGGAACAGAAACATAAACCACCAAATACAAATTTTCAACGTGTTATCCAACAGTAGAATGCACAACAATACATGCTAAGAATACCTGTTAGGGCAACTTTTCACCCGATGCCTTTATTTGAGCAACTAGACAATCTGATGACTTACTCATCTCGTCAGACTGTGGTGCAGCTGACCTCATTCAGCACAACCTATTGTTCATAATTGGGTTTTGTGAACTGTGCTCAGTGTTAGGTTCTTTCTATTGAAAGTGTCTTCGTGATTCTTGGCAAGTCCTATCCATTTCAGCTTTTCATTTCTTCCAGTAAAGCGACCGTGCTCAAGAGCTTCAGAATCTTTACAACGTGAAAGAGGATGGAGTATTGCCATTACCATGTATAAGAACACGCTCCACTCTGGATGGGGATCTGTCTGCTCTTAGACGCAGGGGTTGAAATGGCCTCCCTAGCTATGGATGAGTGCGTGTGCATTTAATTCACATAGGAAAGTTTGGTTATTATTTAAAGCAGCTGATGCCAAGTACCGGTCCCCACACTGGTTCGGTTCTGTGATCAGGTTCTCACCCGTCTACTGTGAAAGAGGAGAGAGAAGATTAAAATAGTGAAGTTTAAATAAATCTGAATTGTTTTAATTCTAGGATTTTACTTTTTGGTGTCATTTGTATAAAATGATGGAGTTAGTAGATGGAAATATTTTGGTTTTGAAGTCACTAGGTGGATAAATTAAAGACTGACAACTGTATGTCAGCTCTACAAATACTTAAACTTTGCTGGTCTATAAAATCCAAAGGACTGAGGCGTGTTGGTAATACAAGTTATTCTTTGGATGAACAAACAAAAGTCTTCTAATAAAAAAATCCTCTAACAAAATTAGAGAACTATTAGTTGGTGCCAAAGTAATTAGTTTGCCATTCAAAGTGATGGCAAAACTGCAAAACTTTTGCACCAGCCTAATATATTTCACAGATTAATCCCAGATTAAGTAAATATCTAATTATAAAAGGCAGAACAAGAAAACCTACTGGAAAAAATAAATATGAAAATATTATTGCCAGGCTGGAAAAAAACTAAGCATGGCAGGAATACCAGAAGACATGATGGGAAAAAAATTGTAAAATAGTAGATTTTACTCTAAGGGTGCCAGTTTTCAGAATATTCATTACTGAAGTTCCTTTAGTTTCAGGAGGTCTCAGTGGTCATAATATAAAAATGCTCACTTCTACTTCTGTGATTAACACCTATTTTAACTCATTGTGTTCATGATTGTCTAATGTTGGAAACAATGAATAAACAATGCAATTTAAATTTCATATAAATTTTACTTGTGAGGTTACAAATCTCATAAATATCTCAGGATGTCACCAAGTTGATGGCAATGATCATGGAGAATTGTTTTATCATTGAAAAGTCACCAACAAATTATCCAGAAAAGGTGGGCCAGTTAACAACTGCTATACAGGACCTTAGACAAAAGAATAAAGCCCTCTCATATTATTGCAAAATATATAGTAATGATTATACTGGGAAAGCATTTATATTGTGTCAGTCTTTTTAAAGTGCTGCAAAACAAATTTGAACTATATCATATTCATTATCAAACTAAAATAGCTGCATTTGCATGTTTTAACAGTTAACTAAGTTTTAGAATTAAACTTAATATAAGACAAAATCAACGTAATTCCTTGTTTTCCATTTTGTTTTACAAGGTAAAGAGTAAATGCGTTGAAAAATAGATTTATTATGACATTTTGGTCCATTTTAAAAGCAGACTTACTTAAAATAGAATTATTGTATCAGTTCTCCTTGGATAATTGAGACCACCTGTTTTTGAAAACACACACACACACACACACACACACACACACATACACGAAGGAGAAAGACAAAGACTAGGAAAAAGTGCTTGTAACATCCTCTACTGATAAAGAGTTGTCATCTTCAATATAAAAAGAACATATACTAATTAATGTGTTAAAGATAAATATCTTGTATAAATACTAATGAATATTATAAATTCAGAGGCAATTCTCAGAAGAGGAAATATAAATGATCAATAAAGTAATGAAGAAATTACCAATTTCACTAGTTATCAGGGGAAAGTAAATTAATTAAAGTAGTAAGCTAACAGTTTCACCCATCAAACTGGCAATATGGCCGGGCACAGCAGCTCACCCCTGTAATCCCAGCACCTTAGGAGGCTGAGGCAAGTGGATCATAAGGTCAGGAGTTCAAGACTAGCCTGGCCAAGATGGTGAAACCCCATCTCTACTAGAAGTACAAAAATTAGCAGGGTGTGGTGGCAGGCACCTGGAACCCCAGCTACTCAGCCTGCCCAGCAGGCTGAGGCAGGAGAATTGCTTGAACCCGGGAGGCAGAGGTTGCAGTGAGCTGAGATCGTGCCACTGCTCTCCAGCCTGGGCGACAAAGTAAGACTCAGTCTCAAAAAAAAAAAAGGCAAATATGTATTTACATATATTTTATTCTTAATATATAAAATGTAAATATATACTATATTTAAATATTTATGATTATATAATTAAATATATAGTCACTATATAAAATATAAATGCATGTTACATAGTGGCAAATAGATTTGAATACACTATGTATATTTTAAATATACATGTTATATATTTTTAAAATATGTGTTAGCCAATTTGATGGGTGGATACTTGTATACATCTCCAGTTTTGGTAGGAAAGTTAGGATATAGATATTCTTACTGAAATGTAAATGAAATATCTTTTTGTTTAAGTTATTTGTAATCTATATTAAAATCTTAAGTAAACATACTCCTTAAGAATTCCATATCTAGGAATCTATTTTGTACAATACTAGTAAGGATAGAGAAAAGTATGCATACAGGATGCTCATTGTGGCATTATGTGTGGTGGCGACTGAAAGCACTTACTAGAAAATTTCAATAAATGGAAATTCTACAAAAGAATACCAGGCAGTCATTAAAAAAATAAAATGTAATCTGGAAACAAGTCTAAAGTATAATATTAAGTGACAAAAAGCCAAGAGTAAATGAATATGTTCAATATCATTTCATTCTTGTTTGGTGCACAGGCACACACACACACACACACACAGTCACACACATCTATTTTGCTTTTTAAATCATGCATTATATTCACCAGTTCTTAACAGTGATCATCTTTGGGAGGTAAGGTGGTTGGAAAGAGGTGATTCTCACCTGGTTTATATATTTTTTTAATGATGGAATCATATGTGAGCTTCTTTTGTGTTTCTTTTCCAGTATTTGAAATACAAATGAATAAATGACACCAGTAACTAAAAAAGGTCTTGGATCGTTTTCGAAGTGGCAGACTATATCCAAGGTGAGCACCGTGGCTGGGAATGCACTTACAACCATGATGCACAGAAATGCACACTTGAACACATGCTCTCTCACACTCAGTTCAAGTCCCTTCACCTGAGGCCCAGGGACCCACAAAGCCCTGGGCATAGAATCCAAGAGGTCTATCAATGTGGATGAAAAAATATTACATCTGCATTTTTATTCACCGTGAACTGAAATTTGTCAGTTTCTTTAATTAAGAAGACAGGCAACAAGCCCCAGAAGTGGCAGCAGTACCTGTGACTTTGTCACCAGCAGAAATCATAGATATGTTTATATCTTATGACAATTGTTATAGACATCTCAAAATATTGTTTATGAACTGCTCTAGTCTCAAAATAACAGTCATTTTAGGCCCTCCACTAGAGCTTGTTCTTCAACACAGTAATAAAGAAGCACTGAAATTTTTAAGTATTTTGATAGCTGTACATGAGCAGTTGCCTTCTTTTGTCATCCTGTTTTTACAAAATTTTATGCATTTAAACATTATTTAGAAAAGGAATTCATAGGATTCACTAGACCACTCAGAGTGGTTATCGCACAAACACAACAAAGTTAAAAACCACTTATTGGGCTTTGGGAGAAAAACATCGGAATGCAGTAAACATGGTGCTAGGTTGTAAATTAAAGGCTTGCAGCTTACTCTTTACATCCTGCCTGAAGATGGCCTTGAAGCCTTTTGAAAGCTTCTGCCCTGTAACGGGCACTTTTCCAGGAGCTGAGAACATAATGTTCAATGAGGAAACAAGATTCCTGCTCCCATGGAGCTGAAATCTGCAGGAACAGTGGCAGGAGGGGAGACTGAAAATAAACAGGAGAGCAGATAAATAATTACAGCTAGACGTAAGTTCTCTGAAGAAAATAAAAGCTCATGGATAGGCATTTGGATTATTTTCTAAGAGCATCAGGAAGGCATTGGATGTCTTAAGCAGGGTGGAAAATTGATTATAAGAAGACAATAAATAATGGTGATTTGGAATATGGAGATGGAATAATGGAGATAGAGAAAAGTGGAAGAAATGAGTTATATTTGGTGGCTGACCAATAGTTTTCTCATTCCACTTAAGGAATAGAGCATTCATTCTAGAGATTCTAAAACCTATGTCCCCAAATCACTAATGTATTCTGTAAATTTGACTACCTGATAACTAAACAATTTCCATTAAGACATGAATCAAACTGGTTACTTGACATGATATAGAGATGCAATAGTATGGTTACATAGAAGCTTAAGATGATAATTACAAGTCCTGTGGGAGATTAAAACCATATTCTGTTTGCAGACACAAAGAAAAATGAAACAAAATCAGATTCTGTGAAAAGAATATGTTGACAGAGCATGCCATTTCAAGCCACCAGGAAAAAAAAATAGGAATCATATCATATTCAGAAGATTGGGAAAATGTCTCAGGACAGAGCAGTGTTTTCTTTCTTTTTTTCTTTTTTTGAGATAGAGTCTCACTGTGTCACCCAGGCTTGGGTGCAGTGGCACGATGTAAGCTCACTGCAACCTCCACCTCCTGGGTTCATGCGATTCCCCTGCCTCAGCCTCCCAAATAGCTGAGAGCACAGGCGTGTGCCACCATGCCTGGCTAATTTTTGTATTTTCAGTAGAGATGGGGTTTTGCCATTTTAGCCAGGCTGGTTTTGAACTTCTGACCTCAGGTGTTCTGTCTGCCTCGGCCTCCCAAAGTGCGGGATTACAGGCGTGAGCTCCCGGCCTGGAGCAGCATTTTCAAGAGACATGCAGGACCACACTTGCAAGATGGAGGCCTGCTAGTCAGTTCTCTGCAATGCCAAGGAGCTTTCATAATGAGGAGCCTCTGAGCTCAGTGACACACAGTTCTCATCAGCAACAGCTGTGTGATTATTGCTGAAGCCTGGAAGCCTCCACAGCCTTGGCAGAAAGCCTTGTTTAAGAATATTGCTGAAAGTACCCCCAGGGATATGATATGTTACAATTATGTTGCTGCTTTTGTTGTTACTGTTGTCAGTTCTATAGCTACCATTTACTGAGCACCTACTCTGTGACCTGCAGCTTGCTAAGAACTTTATGTATACTAAGTTATTTAATCCTCAGAGAAGCCACCGGTTAAGTGCTATTGTATGATGAGTTCAGAGAGTTTAAGCATTAAGCCCAGCACTGTCCAATAAAACTCTCTACAATGCTGGAATAGTTTTATATTTGTACTGCCCAATAGGGTAACCACTTAGCCAAGTAAGTTATTGAGCTCCCGTCTTGTAGGAAGAGTGAATGAACTGAATTTTTATTTACTTTCAGTTTATATAAATACAAATTTAAATAACCACATATGGTTAGTGGCTACCATATTGGATAGCCCAAGTTCATATGGCTAGCCAAGATCAGAAGTAAAGATCCAATCCCAGAAATTATCTGGCTCCAAAATCATGTTTTAAAGATTAAAATATTAGGATAGGCATGGCAAATCACACCTTTCATCCCAGCAGTTTGACAGCCTGAGGTGGGAGGATGACTTGAGCTAAGGAGTTTGAGACTAGCCTGGACAACAAAGTGAGACTGCGCCTCTACAAAAAAAAACTTAAAAAAAAAAAAAAAAAAAAAGAGCCAGGTCTGGTGGTGCACACCTGCATTCCCAGCTACAGTGGAGGCTGAAGCAGGAGGATCATGTGAACCTGGGATGCTGAGGTTGCAGTGAGTCATAATAGCACCACCACACTCCAGCTTGAGTGACAGAGCAAGTCCCTATATCAAAAAAAAAAAAAAAAAAAAAGGTTAGTACTAGTTGTGCTGGTGTACCCTAAAGGATGTTATCATGTTTGCATCATTAGAGTTTCCCAGTTAGAGTGCTTACAACTCCTTTCTTGTCTATTAGCCTAGAAGAACATAATGCTTGTCCCCTAGCAATCTACCACTGAAACTACTATTTGTGCAGGCAGTGCTGTCTACTATGGACATTTTGGTATTAGAATTCCCTGGTGATACCCAGTAAGCTAACCAAATGTGGAGGGAAGAAGCAAAGCTGATAGAAAACTATTGGTGCTGGATATTTTTGATTTGTCCCTCCAGATTCACTCTCCATTGTTATCTACTCTATTCTGGTCTCAGGGAGCTGATACTCCATGGACTGCTTCCTTACCCCCTGGCTTCTGGTTGGATCCAGCCAGTGAAAGACTCTGGTGGGAACTCGAAAGGTAAGAGGAGAGAGAGCTTCAGGTGTTTGTTTCCCCAGCTTTCTCCCTTCAGGGCCATAGCTTAGCAATGACTACATAATTCTATTTGAAAATACAGCTTCCAGTGAATGGCTCTCTCTGCAGCTGCAGGTCTCACTATATTCTAGGAACTGTTTCCTCTCTTTCCCCTTCAGCCAGAAGCAGTAACGGCTTCCCACTTTTGCCAGCCCTGGGGTGCTTTACTGACTACTGATGGTTTCCCTTAACTCTGCTTACACTCTCTTTTGTAAATGATTTTACTAAACTTTCTTCTGCTACCCTTTTTGAGAGTGCCATTTGTTTCTTGCTAGGGACTCTGTTGGATACACTATTTGATGATTTAAAGAATAAGAATTATTTGCTCATTTATGAGCTAGTAATAAAGAGAGATGATATGGTATTTCATAAAATAGTTATCACATATTCTTAGCCACAAAAAAATGCAGCACATTACAAACTGTACACAGCAGGTCCTCAAATGATATCATTTTGTTCAAGATTGTTTTGTTATAATGTTGATGAGGGAAAAAAAAATACTGGCTGGGCCACTGTCTATGTGGAATTTGCCTGTTCTCCCCAGGCCTGGGTGGGTTTTCTCTCGGGACTCTGGTTTCCTTTCACATCCCAAAGTTGTGTACTTTAGATTAACTGGCATGTCTAAAGGACCCCAGTCTGAGTGAGTGTGAGTATGCATGTGACTGCACCCTGCAACTGAATGGTATGCTGTCCAGGGTTGGTTCCTCCCGCACACCCTGAGCTGCCAGGACAGGCTCTGGCCATGCAAGACCCTGACCTGGAATCAGAGGGTTGGAAAATGGATAAATAAATGAATACAAATTATTTTATTTACTTCAATGTTTAGTATTAGAAGTGTTTAGAGTCTTTATATAGAAACTTGGTGATGTTGTTGGGACCAGAAATATGCCATAGGAACTTAACTCTTGTTTATATCAATTAGCCTATGGTAAAATTGATTTCATTATATGTGGTTTTGCATAAAGTAGCAGTTTCCAGTAATCTATTTACAATGACATTGAGGACTTACTGTATATGAAAGCTTTGCCAAGAAGCAGTGTCTGGTGGCCTAGACTTTATGGTCATATTGAAATGGCCCAAAGAGAATATATGAGCAGTGATATTCATTGCAGCATTATTTTTTGGATTAAAAATTGGAGCACTGCCCCATCTCCCCAGCAAATAAATAATTAATTAAAATTGGAGCAAAATCACATGTACATCAAAATAAGAACGCACTTTGGGAAGCCGAGGTGGGTGGATTGCTTGAGGCCAGAAGTTTGAGACCAGCCTGGGCAACACGGGGAGACCCCATCTTTACAAAAAATATTTTTAAAAAGTAGCTGGGCATGGTGGCATGTGTCTGTAGTCCAAGATAGTTGGGAGGCTGAAGTGGGAGGATCACTTGAGCCTGGGAAGTTGAGGCTGGAGCTGCAGTGAGCTGTGATTGCACCACTGCACTCCAGCCTGGGCAACCAGAGTGAGAACATGTCTCAAAAAAAAAATAAAATAAAATAAAATAAAATAAAATAATAAAATAAAATAAAATAAAATAAAATAAAAGAAGA
>NW_016804447.1:3624927-3640181 GCF_001698545.2 Rhinopithecus bieti | reverse complement strand
AAAAAAAAAAAAAAAAAAAAAAAAAAAAGCCTAATGAATACTCTAGTGTCAGTCTGTCAGTCTCCATTCCTGGGCCCATAACAGACATTATCAACCACTCACAGCCCTCTGCCCACCTCTTCTGGTTGCATCTCAGGATCCTTCTCAACACAACACTCCAGGGAGCCCTACCACTCCAATAAGGGTGAAACTTACCATCCTGATTTCCCGTAAGGGTGAAACTTACCCTGCTTTGGAAGGGTCTCTTCTAGAGTCATCTATCATTGGGGCTGGGCTCTACCACTTTTCCAAGGCCACCAAGGTAAAGACAGGAAGTTCCTCAGAACTACATGAACTGGTCATAACTTTGCCCCAAGGCACCAAAATTTAAAGGGCAGAATTTAAATAATTATTAAAATATGTAATTTTTCTCCTGCCGTCACCCGTCACTGCCTCTTCAGCTGGAGTGGAGATATTCCTCTGTCCAGACATAGAGTCCTTAGGAGCTGATGCGTGGAAATGGAGCCAGGGACTGGAAGTGAAGAGCACGTTGCTCACGGTCCAGTTTCTCTCTTCTCCTCGGTCTCCTCTCTTCCACTCCACAGCCTGCCTTAGCGGATTCTTATCAATTCGTGACGAATTTTATGTGTTTTGCCCCGGATCTCAATTATTGCTAAATGTACCTCCAGAGGTATTTGGTCTTTTTATATCAGATAATGGAACCAGTTTCACTGCATAGTGCCTCCTTGTTGATGTTAATTGGAGGAGTCCTGGAGCTAAAGCACAATTTGAAAATATGAGTCAGAAACCTTAAAAATACCGGTCTTTTTAACCTAGGGATTCCATTTCTGTGTATTAAAGAAATAAATATTTGACCATCCACACAAAAAAATGTTCTTCAGAGCCTTGTTTGTAACAGAAAATAAGAGACAACTTAAATCTCTAATAATAAGGAATTGGTTATTTAAGAACAGAAACTCCATTCATATGGAATTTCATGCAAAAATTTTAATCCCATGATTTATTCTTTAGGTTTGTAATATATTGCTAAGCTTTAAAGTAAAATTGTAAACATCACAAACTGTATCATCTGTTTTAAAAAATACTGTACATGAAAACCAACAATATATATAAACAATAACAAAATATTACCAATGGTTATCTCTGAAGTGGGCTTATGAATTAGTTTTACTTTCTTCTTTTACCTGTCAATCAGTAGGTTTAATAGTTTCCAAAATGAATGTATAAAACGTCTAAAATATCAAAAATACAACAAATGCTTTGTTTGTTTCATATATAACCTTTTTCATTAGTGATTATATTAAGTAGGAAAGAGTATTGAGAACGCTTAAGGTGTTATAGTACAATATGAATGCATTTGTTTCATTGTTTATTGAGTTTTTGTAGCAATGATTTTGGAAAGAAAAGGAACACAGGAGTTGTAACAAAAATAAGAGTTGCCCCATGGTAAAAACGGGCTGTTTGTCTAAACTCTGCTTATCCTGTGATTGATTTGTGGGGTGGAGACGTTTTTTGTTTGTTTTTATTGCTACCAAATATAAGAATATTGCTGTTCGGTACAATGCAATACCTATGGAACAGGGGGTTGTGAGGAACAAATGGGTCCTAAATGGAAAAGTGTTTTTTGAACAGTATGGCATCTGGAGTGTTACTAAGGCATTGTCTTATAGACCAGATTCTTCACTGGTTCGATCTTTAGACTGGTTCATTAGCAATGATGGAGGTACGACACATGTAGTTGTAATTTAAAACTTACATCAGAGTAAGGAATAGAACGACCACATCAGAAACACATTTCTGACCATGTGTTGTTCCTCACATCTCCTGAGCTTAAGCTAGCTTGTTGTTCCATTGACTTCCTTTCCATTGCAGAGGGCTTAAAAACTTTATTTCTTCTGAGTAAAAACAGCACAGAGTCAAAAGAGTTCAGAATGAAAAGCAGAACACTAACAAATCTCAAAAGATCAGTGAGTTCAGAGCAGCGCTTCTCAACATATGCCTCCTGCAGCAGCAGTTGCATCAGCCCAGCCCACATCATGACTTCCATGGACCAGGGACATTTTTGCCTTCACACGTCCCCTCCGTCATTACAAATAAATAAACAAATAGAATTAATATTTTTATACTGCATTAATATAAAGATGAATATATTCTAGGTTAGATTCCTCATATACATTCATTATTGTCATATTCATTATTTTATTCTGATTTGAAGAGAGATAAAAATCCAACTATTTTCATGGTCCACTAAAAGTAAACTGGACCACAGGCACTGTGTTTACTGTGCCTAATGGATAAGTTTGCCCTGGCACCATCTTCAAACTTTTTGAAAATGCATATTCTTGAGCCCTACCCAAGACTTAATGATCCAGAAACTTAGCAACGTGCATTTGACAAGCGCATCAGGTGATTCCAAGGCACACTCAAGTTTGAGAACAACTGGTTTAGACAGTTCAAAGCTAGACAGATAGAACCTCTCTGCAGAAGCTGAAAATTCTCCTTATCAACTATGAATTTACTGATAGAATAGGCAAACAGCCTTCACCGTCATGGGTTTGTTTTTAGAGGTTAGATTGGGTAATCATCCTTTTGACTGTTTTTTAAACTTGGTTTTCTCATGTAGAAGATGTTTAAAGCCCTGAAAAACAATGTCACACCATGGGCTCCACCACTCAGACTTTAAATAATTTTATACTAGTAAATTTTAATCTTTGGAGATAAAAAGTCATATACATTCTTTTATAGTCTACATAAATCTATGCAACATGATGTGTACGTTTCAAAAAAACTCACTGCACTATGCAAAATTGCACAATAAAAACCACAGGCCTTACAGGGTTAGGGCATACCATTGTCACTGACACATAAAAAAAGAGACAGAAACCAATTTTAAAAAAGTAACACAATTTTTTTCCATCTTAAATGGTTAAAAAATGCACAAATAGTATAATAAATATGTGATTTTGCCTTGAAAGGGACCTGATATTTGCTTGTGGAAGAAAGCATCTGAAGGATTATAGCTTTCACTTGTTATGAAATTATAAAGGGTTATCTAAAACATAACAGACAGTTATCAGAATCGGTGTGGACAAATATGGCTCAGGATATGCATGGTGAAATAATGTGGCTGGTAAAGCTTTGAAGTGTGGGCATTTTGTGTAGCCCTGTGCAGCTTGGTTCATCTGGGTGCAGTTTTCTGCACATACCTAGTGTTTCTCTTGTGTGAAATTGTACTTACACAAATGAAAATTTGAACTTAGCTCAATTTGTTCCCTAATAGGACAAATGCGTATTCTCAAACAAGCATTATAGCAGAACTGACTTTGTGTATAAATGTTATAATTATAATTCAATGTGTAAATTCCATATGTAAGCACTATTTCTACACCTGTATTCTGATCTTTGTACATTCCATGGATTCAATGTCATTGTTTTATATGCATCATTAAGTATGCATGGATGAGTAAGAGATTGTGTGTGTGTTTATGCTAGTGTAAGATAAATTCTAAAAGAACTAATAGTTCATTACTCAAATATGATCCTAGGAAATTATTTTGCATGTCAATACAAAATATTTTTATTGTGAATTTGATCAATAGTTACATTTATTAATTCCAAGGAGTGAGTGGCAATAAGATTAGCCTTAAAAAACAAACAAACAAACAAAAACACTTCTACACTGGAAAAAAAGGATAAAATTCTATTTTTTATTAATGATTTAAAATTGAGGCAGGTGCTTTGTTGGTACACAAAAGTAAATGCTTCACGTTCTCTTTTTGTGACACTGATGATGGCAGTTTTAATCTTTTCTCTAAGAACTGTTTTAAAAAATCAAATGCAGACAGTTCTTGTTTCTCATGGTTCTAAAATGCGCAAATTTCAGTTACCATGGTTGAGTTAAGTAACACCAGTTCCAACAACATGGTTCAAGTTTAGCTACCATGGTATATTAGCTTTGAGTAATTGCACGAAATCTAAACTTCACGGCTAGCTCTTCAGTCCACAAATCACTGAGTAACACATGCGTATCATCATCAGCAACTAATCACGTCACATTTCTCAGCGTTTGTCAGTGAATGGTCACTGAGCATCTGTTACTCAGTTCACACATACACAGCAAAGCATGCAGTTCTATTGCCTCCTTGTCTCCCAGGGATAAACTTTTGTGACATTTTACAACAATGAGTAATTGAGAGAGGGAATTGGCCAACAAAAGTGAAAGTGCAGCAAAGAAGCAAAAATGATAACACTGAAAGTGAATGTTGACTCTCATGTAAACAGAGTTATAGAAGAAATAGCTGATTGTGGGAAGAGTGACAGTGTTGCCTTTGGAAAGACTCAATCTGTAGACAGAGGAACTTAACGACAGGGAACTTAGCAGCATAAATGAGGAAATGGTTGTGATGAAATGGGTGAAGATGTCCCAGAGGAAGACACCAGCAAAAATCTTGACATTAAAGGATTTCTCACAGATATTTTATGACATTGGAAGTGCAAAGGATAAAATGTTAGAAGCGAATCCGAAACTTAGAAAAGTGTTTGACAATTAGTTGAGACATAGAAATGCTACTTGCTCCATATTATGTTCAGTAATGAAAATAAGACAAGTACTGTTCAAACCACTGGGTTTTTTTTTTTCTGAGACAGTCTTGCACTGTTGCCCAGGCTGGAGTGGATGGTGCAATCACTGCTCACTGGAGCCTTGATTTCCTGGGCTCAAGCAATCCTCCCACCTCAGCCTCCTGAGTAGGCAGGACCAGAGGCACATGCCACTATGCCCAGATAAGTTTTTATTTTTGTAGAAGCAGGATCTTACTATGTTGTCTAGGTTGATCTTAAACTCCTAGGATCAAGCAATCTAAAAGTGAGTTTAATGTTACATTTACAGTAATACTAACAGTAATGTTAATGTTTTGACAAAAACAACTTTAAAGGTCATAAAACTATTGTAATTTTCCCCTTGATTATTATGATAGATTTGCACATTTCAGTTTGCGTGGCTAGTTTTACCGACACATGTTACTGTGAATTGAGGACTGTTTGTATAACCCATGGAAAATGTGAATTTACTGTTACCTCTAAACTATTAATAGTAATGATCAATGTGATAGATGTTAATTTTTTTAAAAAACTAGGATAATTTTGTGTTGCTTCGTGCCAATAAACCACTCAAAATGGTTTTTGTGTGACTTCTTGGCACGAAGTAACAAAAAATTATACATAATCACTTGTTCAGACAATATTGGTGATGACCATTATTCATGAATTCTGATCCCATTTGAATTCCTCTAAGGCAATTAAGTATTTTGGTGGGACAGAGCAGGGGAAAGCAGGAGTATGAAGAAGCTGTCCAGTTATTGAAAAGAATTTTCTTTTTCTAATGTGCTATTACTATTGTTTTAATCCCCTATTTTGAGAAGCATTGAAAAGAATTTCATCCTGTCTGTTGTTGGAGGTCTTGGAGCCAAGCCAGTCAATGTTAACTGAATCTTCAGTTAAAAATATTTAATTCAATTATGGCCGGGCACAATGGCTCACACCTATAATCGCAGCACTTTGGGAGGAGAACGTGGACAGGTCACTTGAGGCCAGGAATTCTAGACAAGCCTGGCCAACATGGCGAAACCCCATCTCTATTAATATAAAAAAAAATTAAAAAACAAAAATATTTAGTTCAACTGAGTATTTTGGTAACATTGTATGACTTGCAGGTAGCTCTTACCACCTCTGAAGAATAATGTCCAATGTAAATAAGACAGACTTTTTAACATCTCCTTAGCAATTGCATACTAGATCATAATTACAAAAGGGGAACAAGAATTCTGCCAAGCTAATAGCTCTGGAATAATCATCTTTTATAGATGTTTTGAAAATCACTACTAAATCTACCTTGGGCTGAGCTCCTTTCAAGAAAAGCACTACTGGCCGGGTGCGGTGGCTCACGCCTGTAATCCTAGCACTTTGGGAGTCCGAGATGGGTGAATCATGACGTCAGGAGATCAAGACCATCCTGGATAACATGGCGAAACCCCGTCTCTACTAAAAATACAAACAATTAGCTGGGTGTGGCGGTGGGCGCCTGTAGTCCCAGCTACTCCGGAGGCTGAGGCAGGAGAATGGCCCGAACCTGGGGGACGGAGCTTGCAGTGAGCTGAGATCATGCCACTGCACTCCAGCCTGGGCGACAGAGTGAGACTGTCTTAAAAAAAAAAAAAGTATTACCAAGTGATCGTTTAAGCATTACCTTTGTAACAATTAGATTAGCTCCTCTGCATATATATATACACACACACACACATATATATATGTATAGTTTAGAAATCTAGTTCCTTTTAATCGAATGACCAAGCTCACCTTCTTAAATCAGTTGGCGGAAGTAGGATTTTCAAATACGTTTTTAATCAGATTTACACACAGCTGCCATCCACTGTATTTCACATTTAAGGCTTGGTGCTGGCTTTTATGTGGAAGTCAAGTTCAGCTGGAAAATAATAAACCTTTGGAGTATAAGCTCCATTCCTCCCACCAGACGATTCCTGTTAGTATGTGATCCAGCACATTTTACTGCATTGAGATAGTGAGAATTTCTCTTTTTTAATGTTTTTTACTGCAAGCAAATGTTTGTGTTCTCTACAACTGTGCCTACATTTATACAACAAATAAATAACTGGAGAAAAGTAAAATATTTAATTAATAAATCAGTTGTTTACCCTGTACAAAGCTAAAACATCAGTTTGATTTTTCCCCTCTAACAAATTGACAGTAAATTTTACTGAAATGATTGAATTACCATGTGTTTTGACATTATAGAGACATGCCTTCAGCCAACATTAGACCAAATGTTATAAGAAACCTAAAACTCAGGCAAATTTTAAAAGATTTCTAAACTACTAGATTTTGTAGTATAAATGATTGATTGAAATTTGTTGGAATTCCAGAAAACAAAAGCCCTCTCAATGAAAGCCATACATATTTATAAGATAATTGGCAATTCTGCAATATGTTTGCTTTAGTAGAGGCAATTAAATACAAAATAACAAAAATAGAGAATTGTATACAAGTGCGTGGATAGAATAGACTGAGGAAAAAATAGAAGAGGAGCATATTAAATTACACTGCCATTTGCTTATGATTGTGTAATATCTTCAGAGATAATTAACATAGAATTTTCAGAGTATTCCAAGTGTGGAATGCATTTGAGCATTACTCTTATATTTTCCATATTCAGAAATCTAACTCTGATTTTGAAGAACCAGAGGGAAATTATGACGACAGCTATGTAAAGCAGCATACTTAGGCAGAGTCCTCTCAGGGAACATTAGATGCTAATGCCTATAATCAGCTCGCCTTTGCTGTGTGGGGCCATTTTTATACCAATGGGAATATTTAGTGGCAAATTGTAATTTGAACATTACAGTTGAGCAAGCCAAGTGGCTGCTGCCTCTCAGATGCCAAATGCAGAACACTATTTCACTAGGTATGAAAAGGGGATGACATTCTCTGAAGCATCTACAAATGTCCCAAATACTGTGCCATACACATTCTATTATTTTGTTTAAGATCTTCACAGCAACCTTATGCAATGTATCTACTGTGTTCATCTTACAGATGAAGAAACTAAAAGTCAAAGACATCATATGATAAATAAATCTCCCAAACAGAATGTTGAGTGAAAAATGCAAGTGACAGAGGATATTAACGGTATAATACAATTTATGTACTTTTTTCAAAACATGCCAAATGGTGTTACATACTGCCTAGGCATAAATACATATGTAGTAAATGTTTAAGGATATGGGCAGAAGTGACAAATGTCAAATTTAGGATGGTTCTCTTCTGATGGAGGTAAATGAGGTCAAACCAAAATATACATAGGGGCGTCTGCTCTATTTGTGTGTTTTATTTTTAGTCTAGGAATTGAATATCTGAGTAATCATTACATCATTCTCTATATCGCCCATATCATTTCTGTGTGGCTGAAATATTTTGTAAGAGCTTAAAAATGTAAAATAGGTTTGACTACTTGCTGGAAGTCACACAGCCATTAAAGAGGACACACAGCTGGATTTGACCCCAAGCCTGCGAACACTGGAGGCCACACACTCTCTGCTCCTTACACCTTGCACCAGCTGAACTTTGCTGAAGCCTTCTTGTGTTTATGGTTTATCTATAAATGAAGGGGATAGGCCAGGCGTGGTGGCTCAAGCCTGTAATCCCAGCACTTTGGGAGGCCAAGGCGGGAGGATTGCTTGAGCCCAGGAGTCAAGACCAGCTTGGGCAATACAGCGAGACCTCATATCTCCAAATAAAATAAGTAAATAGAAATAGAGGGGTTGATGGGTTATCCCTCTATGACTGTGCACCATTGAATGATGGTGATGGGAAGAAGACTCAAGAAGAACCAAATGGGTGTCTGTTTTATGGTGAAGGAACCCATGCTACTTAGAAGAATGATAATGGAACTCACCAAAGTCCCTTTCCTGCTAAATACCTTGGGCCCTTCTGCTGCTACAGCTGTAGCTGCTACTACACTACATTCCAAGCTTCCCTAAACATTGGAATGGGACAGTATTTAAAAACTAGCTAGTTTATTTTAGTATAATAATGAAGCTAAGCAAATAGTCTTTAAAATTTGATCGCATTCATAATTCTTTTTAGGAACAATATTTAGAAATAAGTGGATACTGGCTGCAAAATTAATTTGTGATACACTCTTGAAGTACTGCTATTAAAGCTCCTAAAATTGACTTCACAGAATGTTCCTCTTTTCCTCATTCCTTTCCCAAGCACTTACATAGTTCACAGAGAACTATGATTGGAATTGAGCCTGGAAAACATACATTTTTATATATTTTACATTGCACTATGGATTTATTATCTCGGACTCAGTTGATCAGTGTATTCCTGGCACCTAGCTTAGATCCTCCCATGTGGTAGATAGTCAATAAATATTTGTCGAATTGAGTGAGTAAATGTGTGAATAAATATGAGAACTATTACTTGCTGTTTGCAATTTTTTATTTTTAATTTCTAAAGAGGGCAGAGTGTATAATAGCAGAGTGTGGTGATTTAAGAGTCTCAGCAAGAAGTCAGTGTTTGGAAACAAGGCCAAGGGAGTTAGACCACCTCTCTGGAATCCTTGATCCATTACTTAAGGCATTTTATTTGTTTGTTTGTTTGTTTGCTTGAGACAAAGTTTCACTCTTGTTGCCCAGGCTGGAGTGCACTGGTGCGATCTTGGCTCACCGCAACCTCCGCCTCCCAGGTTCAAGTGATTCTCCTGCCTCTGCCTCCCAAGTAGCTGGGATTACAGGCATGCACCACCACGCCTGGCTAATTTTCTATTATTAGTAGAGGCAGGGTTTCTCCATGTTGGTCAGGCTGGTCTTGAACTCCCAACCTCAGGTGATCCGCCTGCCTCAGCCTCCCAAAGTGCTGGGATGACAGGCGTAAGCCACCACACCCGGCCTACTTAAGGCATTTTAGACAAACTACTTAACTTTCCTGAATCAGTTTTAACTTCAGAAAAATGAGGATAATAATAAAGCCTCTTGTTTTAGGTTGCCATGAGGACTAAATGAGATAATACCTCCGTATTAGTTGTTCTTACTTTGCTGTACAGAAATGCCTGAGACTGGGTGATTTATAAGAAAAGAAGTTCAACTGGCTCATGGTTCTGCCGGCTGTACAGGAAGCATAGCTGCACCTGCTTCTGACGAGGCCTCAGGCAGTTTTTACTCATGGTGGAAGGTGAAACAGGAGCACACACTCCATGAAGAAAGCAGGATCAAGAGAGAGAGGAGGTGCCACACACTCTAAAATGATCAGATCTGGTGAGAGCTCACTCAGTATCACAAGGACAACACCAGGGGGATGGTGCTAAACCATTCATAAGAAATCTGAACCCATGATCCAATCACATCCCACCAGACCCTACCTCCAACATTGGGAATTACATTTCAACATGAGATTTGAGCAGGACATCCAAACCGCTCTAAAACTCTAAAGAGCTGAGCATATTTCTAGGCACATAATAAGTGCTCAATACATTTTAGCTATTCTTTAGATCATTTTGCGTTCTAGCTATATAACCTTTGTTTTTATGCGAGAGGGAGACAGTGTTTACAGCTCATTGCTCTCTGAGTAGGTTTTTTAACAACAACAGCAAAAACAACTACAACAGAACACTTTATAGAACTACTGATCTTTTTTTTTCCTTATCAAAAATTTTATTTCTTAGTAGCAAAGTCACTGTTCACCTACTGTTCTTCTTGCAGAAGAAAATGACTTTAATCTCAAAGGCAACATTAAAATAAGGAAAAGAAAACGAATCAATAAAGGCAAAGGTCATAGAAACAGATGATTGGAACAGAAAGCAATGTTACTGAGCATGGGGGTTACATACACAGGCTGAGAAAATACACAGCTAAGCAGGACATCTGGAAGAGAAATGACATGATTTGCATTTTGATATCCAACGATTTTGCATGTCAAACTTTTAAAAGAAACTGTGTAACTGAAAAGGCTTGAAATGAGGAACTATGTCCAGTGATTTCATTTTCCAGCAATGTGTTTTCTTTCCACGGGAGCCAGATTACATACTCACATGCAAACACACACACACACACACACACACGCCCCATCACACCCTGAATCAGTTATATTCTTCACTATGAAGAATGTGGAGATGGCTTCAAGAAAATATATCAAGGTGATAAGGCTTATGAGGGTTGGAGTGAGCACGTTATTCCTCATTGCTCCTGTGAATCACCGGATATGGCCAGTATCAATTATTATCAAATATTTGTTTTATTCATTTTCAGGATTTTTTAAGTAAATGTTTTATACAGGTAGAAGTTGCCAAAAATTTTATCACTTGGGCAACAGCTTTGAAAGAGTTTTATCACTATATCCAATAAAGAATGCATTTCATTGCAATCCAGATGTTCTATTTTACTTCTTTTCTTATTTTTAATTTTTCTTAGAGACAGGGTCTTGCCATGTAGCCCAGCCTAGGCTGCAATGGCTATTTGCAAACACCATCATAGGTCATTGCAGCCTCAAACTCTTAGACTCAAGCAATCCTCCCCACTCAGCCTCCCAAGTACCTGAGACTGCAGGCACACGCCACTGCACCCAGCTCCTTTTTTTTTTTTTTTTTAATGTTGGTTGTGATCCACTAATTTTATTTTCACAGCCCACTAATGGGTCATAACCCACTGTTTGGAAAACACTGTCTTAGAATGTTTTGTTTAAACTTTCCCACTGGAGTATCCCAAGCAGCAGGGGAGTGGGAACCTATGAGATAGGGGCAGGTTTGAGAGAGGGACTCAGAAGGCCAGCCTCAAGGGCAAAATTTATTTGAAATTTCCTTATTTCACCATTAAAATGTACTCATCTTTATCCTTAGACACCAAACAGGACCATTAGTTTTCTTTAAAAGGTTTTACATCTCCCATTTCAATAAGAAGATGCTCTAGGGACACATGCTGTGTTATTGTGGGGCTACCTCTCCTGCTGCCTGCTACCTGGTCCTGCAGAAGATATGCATGCTGCAATCTGCAAAGCAGACCATCTTGGATGATAAATTGACCCCTAGATAGTATGGGAGCTCACCATGGTCTCATGGCTGCCTGACAATTATTCAGCACAGGTCCTGTGGATGATCTCACCAGGATGAGACATTACTCTTTGGTCAATGTGGCATGTCTGATAATGAGCCCTATGCCTTTCTCTAGCACCTCTGGATCTGATGGCTGGAAAGGTGAGTTTCTAACTTGATGACTCAGACCCTCATTAACCCACACCACACATGCAGGGCCTCCAGGCAGCCGGCTATCACAGAAAGCGCACAGACAGTGCTAACAAGGTCACCCTGCAATGGACTGCAAAGAATTGGTAATGATGAGCCAGATGATGAATGTGGAGTCATGGAATCCATCATTTTGAAGGGAGAACACGTTAATTCTTCTCTTTCCATGCAATTGGCTTGACAGCAGCTTGACATCATCCTTCCCCTGACTCAGCCATCACCGAGACAGAGCACGCCAGAATAAAAATAGAGAAAAGGACTAAATAAACCAAGGGAGGGAGAGCCTTTTCAATTTTAAGCATTTCTTTTCCTACTTGTTATCAAAGCATACCAGTGGCTGGGTTGGGATTCAGAGATGAGATTAAATGTTGCTACTGTGTTATCTCAAAAAGAAATTCTCAGAAAATTCAAACTTTTCCTTTGCAAAATGACATCCAGAAATGTGGGATTAGGTATATGCATTAAAAACAACAATAGGCAAACAAAACAAACAAAAAACCCCAATACAAACCCAAGAAAGAAAAAGTCTTTGATAAAATTATAGCTACAGATAGTTACAGATAATGTAAGTAAAGGAGCTTAGGCAAAGAGCTTTGTTTTACAAACCCACAGTGGAAGATGGTTGCAATAAAGAACTTTGTCTCTCTCTTTTTTTCTGCTACTATGCTACCTATTGTCTCCATCCATAAAGCAGACCCTGTAATTAAGGTACATTTAAGCAGAATGCCTTATGGTAGTGGAAAAAAAAAAAAAAAAAAAAAAGGCATCCTACAATTTGAAAAGCTGAGCCTCTGCTTTATTTTTCTTTTGAGACAGGGTCTCGCTCTGTCACACACTCTGTAGTATAGCGGCACAACCATGGCTCTAATGAGCCTCAACCCCCTGGATTCAAATGATCCTCCCACCTCGGCCTCTCGAGTAGCTGGGATCATAGGTTTGTGCCACTGTGCCCAGCTAATTTTTTATTTTTATTATTTGTAGAGACAGGGTCTTGCTATGTTGCTAAGACTGATCTCAAACTTCTGGGCTCAAATGGTCCTCCTGCCTCGGACTCCCAAAATGCTGAGATTACAGACACAAGCCACTGTGCCCGACTGAGCATCTTCTTTTTAAAAGCACAAGTAGTTTCCTTTATTTTGAGATGAAAATAATATACTACATATGTGGAAATCTGGCTGTGTTTCCCTGGCTGAAAACATTGTAATAAATGTCAAGTCAAAGAAATTGTTTCAGGCAGAAACGGTCACTGTAATAATATTTAATTATCTTCAAGAAAAAAGAAATACTTAGTTTGGCTGCAGAATTTAAACACAAAGCTATAAAATTTGGGACATGAATCTCATTGCCTTCTGGGACATTTATGACTTCCAGACATACTGAAATCATGGATTCAAAATGTATAATCAAAAATATTTCACCTGACAATTGTTTCTTAAAATATATATACATCAAATAAAAGGTCAAATCAGATAGCAAAACTATCTTGATAAAAGCTAAAAATATTGTTGGATGATATAAGCATGCTGTTGGATGACTTATGAAATATAGTGAGATGGTATGAAAATACTGAAGCTTATAAAATGCAGGTTGGGGTTTTTCTAGGCATCATGCCTGCAGGTATGGTGAAGAAAATGTTATTTTTGCTTTTTTATCCCAACTCATTTCTAGGTAGGGTCTCCCATCCAGCTGGAAAGCCTGTCAGCCATTACCAGCCACCTACTGAGGATTTGGTATCTAGAATGTAACTAAGTAACTGACGTCTGTACAAATTACCAGTGTGCAGTAAAGATGTATAGCAAATTATCAGGGATATTAGCATATCCTAGAAATCATCATGACAATATTTTAAAACATATGTCATTTTTAATTTTTATGTAACATATTCTCATATATTCATTACTTTTATCCCTACAACAATGATGTGAAACAAGAAATATCATTTCCACTGTTTTTTGATTTGTGTGTGAGTGTGTGACAAGGTCTTGCTCTGTTGTCCAGGCTGGAGTGTAATAGTGTGATCTTGGCTCACTGCAACCTCTGCCTCCCAGGCTAAAGTGACCCTCCCACTTCAGCCCCCCAAGTAGCTGGGACTACAGGCATATGCCACCATGCCCAGTTAATTTTTTTTTTTCTTTTTTGTAGAGATGGGTTTTCACTGTGTTGGCCAGGCTGGTCTCAAACTCCCAGACTCAAGCAGTCTGCCTGCCTCAGCCTCCCAAAGTGCTGGGATTATAGGCGTGAACCACTCTGCCTGGTCTATTTCCATATTTTCAATAAAGGAATTGAGGGACAGAGATGTGCTGTACCCCAGGCTAGCGGATGTCCCCTTTTACAAATTCTCACAGCACATAAATCTTTCCTTTATACCACTTACCACAATAATTAATTAATAATAATTAATATCTCTACCATGAATTTCCTGAAAGCAGGGACCTGTTCCTTTGTTTATCACTAAATTTCTAGCACTTAGCCCAAAGCCTGGCACAGAAGGGGTATCAAAAATATTTGACAATTGAATGAATGTGCAGGTAACATTTTCTCAAGTCCCACAAGAAATAACAAGCAGATTTGTGCATTAGTATAATTTGAATCTAAATCTAAATCCTTTGCTAACCAGCCTCCAGAAAACTTCTCATTTAACCTTGGGCAGCATCGCTAGAAGAGGGGTGCGCATTGTATGTTGCCCACAAATGTTTCACCATCTGTCCTGCTGGATTTGAATATGTATTTGCACTTCCATTCTGTCTAATCCCTTGTTCAAGGAGACCTACCCATGGCATACTCTGGCCTTCTAATTGTTCCTTGTGAATTCTTTCTTTCTTACTTTGTCCCTGTAGGGCAATCTTGCTCTATTGTCAGGAAACTCCATTATGGAGGCATTGTGGAAAATACAAAAGTAAAATACACTGTTGCTGTTTACCACAGTTGTCTTGGGCATTTTTATTCTCTTCAAGCTCTGATTTCATAATTCCATGCCTTGGCGCATAACTACATCTCTTAGTGGGCTGTATGATATATGATTCTTTCTGTGTAATTTTCTACAAAGACATTTTAGCTGTTTCAAAATACAAAACCTTACTCTTTTCTTGCCCATGGAACCAGTCCTTGAAATGATTTTCCAATGTTTCTAACTATGGATTTTCTGATAAAAGCTGGTGATAGGAAACAGTTATTGGTTATGGTTAAATCTATGAAAACTTAGCACGCAGGTGAAAGCTGAAATGGCAAGCTGTCTTTTGGCATTATTCATGGGGCTCCTTGGCTAGGATTTAGAATAAGAATGGACTTTTTTATTAGATGAAATCTCATTTATTTTCTTTCTTTAACAATGGAAACAGTGGTTCCCTTTAGCTAGGTAAATAACTTTAGAGAAAAATGAAAAAGGAGTTTTCTTTCTTTTTTTTTTTTTTTAATTATACTTTAAGTTCTAGGGAACATGTGC
>NW_016804447.1:3610212-3623047 GCF_001698545.2 Rhinopithecus bieti | reverse complement strand
GATTTCTTTCTCTTGCCTGATTGCCCTAGCCAGAACTTCCAACACTATGTTGAATAGGAGTGGTGAGAGAGGGCATCCCTGTCTTGTGCCAGTTTTCAAAGGGAATTTTTCCAGTTTTTGCCCATTCAGTATGATATTAGCTGTGGGTTTGTCATAAATAGCTCTTATTATTTTGAGGTACATTCCATCAATACCGAATTTATTGAGCGTTTTTAACATGAAGGGCTGTTGAATTTTGTCAAAAGCCTTTTCTGCATCTATTGAGATAATCATGTGGTTCTTGTCTTTGGTTCTGTTTATATGCTGGATTACGTTTATTGATTTGCGAATGTTGAACCAGCCTTCCATCCCAGGGATGAAGCCCACTTGATCATGGTGGATAAGCTTTTTGATGTGCTGCTGAATCTGTTTTGCCAGTATTTTATTGAGGATTTTTGCATCGATGTTCATCAGGGATATTGGTCTAAAATTCTCTTTTTTTGTTGTGTCTCTGCCAGGCTTTAGTATCAGGATGATGTTGGCCTCATAAAATGAGTTAGGGAGGATTCCCTCTAGAAAAAGGAGTTTTCAAAGTTTATAGTTTAATATCATCTGATGGCATGTAAGTGTCATCACTGAAGACAGGATTTAATGTTGAACAATGTATTAATCTATGTTCTGAGGCTGTTATATGATTCTGATGTTCTATAAAACTAAAATTATAATCATGGATAGCCTGAGACACTGTCTTCATGGAGTTACTAGCAATAAGGTATAGTTTGGTAAAAAGCTCTTCATGAATGTTTTATTTTTTATTTCAACTTTTCTCATGAAGGAATTTACCCAAGTCTCTTTTCTTATGTCTAATGAAATCTGTATTTTTAGTTAATACATACAAAAAACCTGGCTGGGGGCAGTGGCTCATGCCTGTAATCCCAATACTTTGGGAGGCCGAGGTGGCTGTTCGTTTGAGCCCAGGAGTTTGAGACCAACCTGGACAACATGGCAGGACCTCCTTTCTACAAAAAATTAAAAAATAAAAAATAAAGAAGTGTGTGATCTTTTAGGTCCTGAGTAGATGAGTCTGATTTATGGCATTCCCTAGGCTGTCAGGACTGGAATGGAAGGTGATCTTTAGCACTATAAATGCTGAAAATTATGTCAAGCCCAGACTTGGTGTCTGGCTTAACTGGTCTCTCTCCACTGAACAATCCCTGTTGATACTGCTCCTAGGGCTATTAAAATCAAAGATCATGTCACTGACTCCATTAAAATCCTTTTTTAGGATCAACAGCATAGAGCACATACTCATCAGAATGCTACTCATCACCCTTCCTAAGAATATGCTGACCTTTCTTTACCTTCCCAGTTTCCTTTTCTACCACCCCTCACTTTGAATGCAATGTCCCAGCCCAAACAAACAATTTCGATTCCCTGAGCACATCAAGTCATTTGCTTTCCACATCTTCTCATGGTGGTCCTGGACTGTCCCTCCCACTGATGATACACCTATCATCACCTACCTCCTTCTGATCCGTATTCAACTATCCTCCCATTAAATAACAGCCTCTGCCTTCTCTCTCAAGCAATCCTTTCTTGATTCCTCAATTCTTGAGTAGATCACATTCTTCCCTTTCCTCTCTACTTAGTGCTACCTACCCTAATGATTTATTTTTAATTTTCTGTAGAGATAGGGTTCCAAAGTGCTGGGGCCATTGTATCCCACCCGTTAATGCATTACAGCTTTTTATATACCTCTATTTACAGCATTTTTTGCACTCTGCTTTAATTATTAATTCGTCCTGCTCCCCAACTTGTCTTATAAATGTGAGTAAAAGGCTGTGCTTATTCATCATTTGTCTCCCCAGTGAAAGACTACTCAGCACTGAGTAGTCACTCAAAGACTATTTGGTGAATTAATCTATATTTTTACCATCAAGGCTAAAATATAAAAAGCATTTTTACAAAACTGGAGCTGGAACAACCTGACATATAAAACAGCATAGGAGCCAGCACCTATAATCTCAACACTTTGGGAGGCTGAGGTGGGAGGATCATTTGAGACCAGGAGTTTGAGACCAGCCTGAGCAGACCCCCGTCTCAAATAATAATAAGTAAAAACTTAGCCAGGCATGGTGGTGCATGCCCCAACTCTTTAAAAAGAGAGAGACAGAGAGAGAAAGGGTAACATTTGAATTAAAAACTCAGTGGTGGGGCCAGGCAGAGTGGCTAACACCTGTAATCCCAATACTTTGGGAGACTGAGGTGGGCAGATCGTTTAAGTCCAGGAGTTCAAGGCCAGCGTGGGCAACATGGTGAAACCCTGTCTCTACAGAAAAATACAAAAAATTAGCTGGATGTGGTGATACATGCCTGTGGTCCCAGCTACTGGGAAGGCTGAGGTGGGCATATCACTTGAGCCCAGGAGGTTGAGGCTGCAGTGAGCCAAGATGACTCCACTGCACTCTAGTCTGGGCGACCAAGCAAGACCCTGTCTAAATAAATAAATAAATACCCTAACTGGTGGAATTGGTGATCCATTTACCATACATAGAGAATTAATTGGACGAAGGAAAAAAGAGAAACTTTTTGCTTTTCTATAGCTGTGATCAGATTTCATATCTCCATCATGAACCTTAACTCCAGTGAGAGATGAGGTGGCAGATTTTAAATTTACCAGATAATGGTGTCTCAATGTTTCCATTTGAACAGTCTCTTTCGAATGACTCACAATATTTCAGATAACTGCTCAGTTTTCTAGGTTTTGCTTGCCTTCTCCTTGCTCATCCTCAGGATGCCATCTTTGTATGAGAGAGTGACAGCTCATAGTTTGGTAGTAACTTTGTGAGGGATCTCGGATCTATAGACTATTAGAAGATCTTCACTGGTTTCTGCCTTGAAGTTGCTCATTTGTTCTGGTTTCTAGACTATAATCACCCGAGATATGGCTGGTTCTTTCTGGCCTGTAACTTACCAGAACTTGTACTCAAATACTGGATTTGCAACATCAAGAAGCAAATTTGCTGCATTGTACAGCTTCATTGTTCCAACCTCAGGACTCAGCTAATCTACCATGCTCTCAGCACTTCCTATATTGCTTCATCAGGGCACATGGGAATATTTAAAGTCTGTGAACAACTACTTAAGCCACCAGGAAGAAGAAAAACTTTTTCAAGCTCATGTATTGAATTGCCTCCCTTTATCAATATAGTACTATTGTTCCATGCCATACTGGACACAGGCAGCCCCATGCCACAAGCTGGGCTCTATCTAAAACTCTGCAACCTCCCTGTGTTAGTCTGCTGGAGCTGCTGTAACAGAATGCCATGGACTTGGTAGCTTGTAAACAACAAAAATTTATTTCTCCCGGCTCTGAAGACTGGCAAGTCCAAGATCAGGACACCCGCAGATTAGGTATCTGGTGAGAGTCCATTTCCTGGTACATAAATGGCACCTTCTCCCTGTGTTCTCAGCTGGTGAGAGGGACAAAGTAGCTTTCTTGGGACTCTTTCCCAAGGGCATTAATCCAGTTATGAAGGCTCTGCTCTCATGACCTAATTACCTTCCAAAGGCCCTGCCTCCATTACATTGGGGACTAGGTTTCAACATATGAATTTATTGGGAGGAGCCACAGACATCCAGTCTACAGCATTCTCTTGAGTTGGCCTAGGGAAGTAGTCCACCAATACAGCTGCCTTAAGAAAGACCTTACACATCAAAATGAATTTATCATGCTCTCCCCTAGTCAAAATTTTAGCCTAAGAGGAAGAAATTGATGCCAGAATGTAGATTTAGATAGACAATCTTTTACTGTCTCTCTATTTTCATTTTCTTTCTTTCTTTCTTCCTCTCTTTCTTTCTTTCTTCCTCTCTTTCTTTCTCCCTCCCTTCCTTCCTTCCTTCCTTCCTTCCTTCCTTCCTTCCTTCCTTTCTTTCTCTTTCTTTCTTTCTTTCCTTCCTTCCTTCCTTCCTTTCTCTTTCTTTCTTTCTTTCTTTCTTTCTTTCTTTCTTTCTTTCTTTCTTTCTTTCTTTCTTTCCCTTCCTCCCTTCCTCCCTTCCTCCCTTCCTCCCTTCCTCCCTTCCTCCCTTCCTCCCTTCCTCCCTTCCTTCTTTCTTTCTTTCTTTCTTTCTTTCTTTCTTTCTTTCTTTCTTTCTTTCTTTCTTTCTTTCTTTCATTTTTAGATTTTGTTTTGTTTTTGAGACAGGAACTTGCTCTGTTGCCCAGGCTGGAGTGCAGTGGTGCAGTCTCAGCTCACTGCAGCCTTTACCTCCCGGGCTCAAGCAATCCTTCCACCTCAGTCTCCCAAGTAGCTGGGACCACAGGCGTGGACCACCTTGCCTGCCTAATTTTTGTATTTTTTGTAGAGATGGGGTTTTGCCATGTTACCCAGGCTGGTCTTGAACTCCTGAGCTCAAGCAGTCCACCCGCCTCGGCCTCCCAAAGTGCTGGGACTGCAGGCATGAGCCATTGTGCCTGAATAATTCTCATTTTTCTTTTATATGTCACTAGAGTTGGAAGGACAGGCCTTCCCCTTATTCAAATCTCTGGAATGGACTTTCCCTAAGGCATGATGTTCTTTTTCCTAACGGCACTAAACCTCACAGCTCAGTCTAAATGGTAAGAGTCATCCTCACCATGCTCTAGAAGAAACTCCACAATCTGGGAGTCTAGGCCTGCTTTTTAATATTAAGGGTCACTAAGAGAGTTTAGAAGTAAGTTCTTTGCTCATTGCAAAGTCCTGCTTTCAAAACTTCTGTCTTGCTGAGGAATCTAAAATACCCTACTCTAAATCTTAGAGACAGTATTTATTCCAATGTCCTCTTAGTATTCCTGCTGAAACGATTCTAATCTTCCCCAGAGCAAAAGGATGCCCATTTCAGAATAAGAAGGAAGGTTTCATGTTACATAATGCAAACGAAAAATGCACATCAATTCTGCTTTTCCTAAAATAAAACCATTTTTATAGCATTTTACTCTCCTTCCTCTCCCTTTTTTCCTCTGTCCACCCCTTCTCTTCTTTACATTAACTAAGAGAGTACCATCTAAATTTTGAAGTTTTTAATTTCCTACATATATTTAATATATTTGGGTACATTTGCTCTCCTAATACATTTGGGGAAAGGACAGTATGCTGGAGTGGCTAAGAACTCGAGTCCCTATTGAAATATTAATGACATTCTTCACAGAAATTAAAAAAAGAATCCTAACATTTATATTGAACTACAAGAGATTTCAAATAGTCAAATAAATCCTGAGCAAAAAGAACAAAGCCACAGGCATCACACTACCAGACTTAAAAATATACTACAAAGCTATAGTAATCAAAACAAGGTGGTACTGGGGCATAAAAACAGACACATAGACAAATGGAACAGAATAGAGGGCCCAGAAATTAATCCACATATTTACAGCTAACTGATTTTTGACAAAGATGCCAAGAACACTCATTGGGGAAATAACCATCTCATCTCTTGAGTAAATGAAACTGAGAAAACTGGATATCCACATGCAGAAGAATGAAACTAGACCCCCACTTCTCACGCTGTGCAAAAATCAACTCAAAATGGATCACAGACATAAACATAAGACCCAAAACAATAAAAACTACTAGAAAAAATATATAGGAGAAATGCTTCAGTACATTGGTCTGTGAAAACAATTTATGAACATGTCAGAAGCACAGCCAAGAAAAACAAAAAATAAACAAATGGGATTACATAAAACTAAAAAGCTTCTGCAAAGCAAAGGAAACAATCCAGAGTGAAGAGACAACCTAGAGAATGGGAGAAAATATTTGCAAAGTACTCATTCAACAGGGGCTTTATATCCAGAATATACAAGAAACTCAAATATCTCACAGCAAAAGCAAAAAGAAAAAAAAGAAAGAAAGAAAGAAAGAAAATACAGTTAAAAAACAGGCAAATGATCTGAGCAAACATTCCTCAAAAGAAAACATACAGGCTGGGCGTGGTGGCTCGCACCTGTAATCCCAGCACTTTGGGAGGCTGAGGCGGGTGGATCACAAGGTCAGGAGTTTGAGACCAGCCTGATCAACATGGTGAAACCTTGTCTCTACTAAAATACAAAAATTAGCTGGTGGCGCACACCTGTAATCCCAGCTACTCAGGAGGCTGAGGCAGGAGACCCACTTGAACCCGGGAGGCAGAGGTTGCGGTGAGCTAAGATCACACCACTGCACTTCGGCCTGGGCGACAGAGTGAAACACCGTCTCAAAAAAAAAAAAAAAAAAAAAAAGGACATACGAATAGCCAACAAATACATTTTTTAAAACTCAACATCACTAATCACCAAAACAAATGCAAATCAAAACCACAATGAGGTATCATCTCACCCCAGTTAGGTTGGTTATTAATCAAATAGACAAAAAACAAACCAAAAAAAAAAAAAAACAAAATCAGTAAATAAAAAAAACCAGGTGCCAGTGAGAATGTGCCAAAAGAGAATGACTTTCTACATTCTGGGGAATATAAACTAGTATAGCCACTAGGGAAAAGAAGTATGAAGATTCCTCAAAAAACTACAAATAGAACTACCATATGATCCAGCAATCCCAGTACTGAGCATTTATGTAAAGGAAAGGAAATCAGTATATTGAAGAAACATCTGCACCCCCATGTTTATTGTAGCACATTTCATAATAACCAATATATGGAGTCAACCTACGTATCCAACAACAGATGAATGGATAAAGAAAATGTGATATATACACACAATGGAATACTAATCAGCCATAAAAAAGAATGGACTCCTTTCATGGTAACATGAATGGACCTGGGGGACATTATGTGAACTGAACAGAAAGTTAATCACCACATGTGCTCACTCATATGTGGAAGCTAAAACAAGTTGATCTCATAGAAGTAAAAACTAGAAGAGGCTGGGGAAGGTAGGGGGAAGGGATGGATAGGGAGAGATTTGTTAAAGGATACAAAATTACAGCTAGATAGGAAGAATAAGTTCTAGTGTTCTATAGCACTGTAGGATGACTATAGTTAATAATATATAGTTTCAAATAGCTAGGAGGATACTGAATCTTCCTAACAAAATAAATGATAAATATTTGAAAGAATGGATATGCTAATTACTCTGATCTTATTGCTATACATTACATGTACTACAACATCACTATGTACTCATAAATATGTACAATATTATGTGTCTATTTAAAACATTAAAAAAATGGAAAATAAATAAATAAAATATTGCCAGCCATGGTGACTCACACCTGTAATCTTAGCATTTTGGGAGGCCCAGGTGGGAGGATGGCTTGAGCCCAAGGATTTGAGACCACACTGGGCAACAAAGCAAGACCCTGTCTCTACCAAAAAAAAATTAAAAATTAGTCAGGCATAGTGGTATGTGCCTACAGTCTAAAATACTTGGGAGGCTGAGGCAGGAAGATTGCTTGAATCAGGAAGGTCGAGGCTGCAGTGAGCCACGATTATGCTACTGCACACTGGCCTGGGTGACAGTGAGTCCCTGTCTCAAACAAAACAGAAGAAAACAAAACAATTCCTGTCCTAAAACTTACCCCCTTGAGCAAATCATTTTGCCAGGCCTCTATTTCCTCAGCTAAAAAATTAAGGAATTAAGGTAATAATATTTATATAAAGTTAGGAAGATAACACCAGGCATCTCAATAGTAACACGTCCAAAATTATACTGTGTTTCCTGCTTGTGGAACTAGTCCTCCTCCAATCTTTCCAGCACAATGAACGGCAACTCCTTCCTCCAAATGTGCAAGGCAGAAACGTTCAGATCATCTGGTGCTCTTCTCTTACCTTCTCATCATATCCACCTTCTCAGGAACTCCTGTTTCTCTGCTAATTGTATGTAGAATCTGACCACTTCTCTTCATCTTCACCTCTATCACTTTTGTCCAAGAAAATATTATTCATCACTTCTTAATTAAGGCAATAGTAGATGCTTTATCAGAATATCTAAGTTGTTTAACACCAAGAAGCTTGTTGCTATCATTCAAGCGATTCAGGGATCCAGTCTCCTACATCCTTGTGGTTGTGCATCTTCAATGTTAGCATCTAAAGCTGCAGAAAGAAAAGAGCATGGTGGGTTGCACATCAGAAGTTTTGTGGACCAGGCCTGGAAGTAGCATACATTACTTCTACTCATATAATATCAGCCAGTGCTCAGTCAGATAGTCAGATGTAACTATAAAGGCATCTGAGATATAATCCAGCTGTGTCTAGGAGAAAGAGAAAATTGATTTGATAAACAACCAGCCAATCTCTGTCACTCTCAACTGGACATGAATTTCAAGCATTTCTAATTGGTTATCTTGCTTTCACCTGTGGGCTCCTACAGTTTTCTCTCAACCTATCAACCTAATTAAACTTAAAACTTAATTCAGATGATGTTCTCATCTCAGCCTCCCAAGTAGCTAGGATTACAAGTGCATGCCACCACACCCAGCTAATTTAATTTTGTTGTTGTTGTTGTTGTAGCTATGAGGATCTTGCTATTTTGCCCAGGCTGGTCTTGAACTTCTGGCCTCAAGTGATCCTACCAACTTGGCCTCCTAAAGTGCTGGGACTACAGGAATGAGCCATTGTGCCTGGCCAATAAATATTTTTTTTTAATGAATGAAAAAATAAATAAATTTTTTGGCACGTAGCCTGGCAAAAAGTAATTAATAAATGGCATCATTGCTATGATACCGAGTTTTTCTCTTAGATTAGAAAGAATGTTGATTTTTTTCTATTTTATTCATATTTGGGTTTTCATGATTCTTCCCAAAAATGATGCACAAATACAAATGTCTTTGTTTTGTGTTGCTATGAAAGACTACCTGAGGCAGGGAAATTTATAAGTAAAAGAGGTTTATTGGCTCATGGTGCTACAGACCATACAAGAAGCATGGTGCCAACATCTGCATCTGGTGAAGACCTCAGGCTGCTTCCACTCATGGTAGAAAGTGAAGGGGAGCTGGTGTGTGCAGAGATCATATGGTAAGAGATCATATGGTAAGTAAGGGAGAGCAGGGGAAGGTCCCAGGCTCTTTTGAGACATCCAACTCTCTTGAAAACTGATCGAGTGATAACTCACTCATCCCTGAAGGAGAGCATTAATCAGTTTGTGGGAGACCCACCCCCATGACCCAAACACCTTCCATTAGGCCCCACCTCCAACACTGGTGATCAAATTTCAACATGAGGTTTAGAGAGGACAAATATCAAAACCATAGCACAAGCCGAACTTCTTGCTCATGTTCTTATCATGCTTGACCTAACTCTCTCCATTCGTTCAGCTTTTCATGATTACAACTCTGATTCTATATATTAACATACCCTAACTATAGAATGAGGTGAGAAAGTGGGCACAAACAGGCAATGAAGGAAGAGTAACTTAAAATACAACATGCTGCTAAGAAGTGGGGAAAAAAAAAAGTCAACTTCATTTTGTGCCACAATGGAATAATAAAATATAAAAACCAACCAAATGCAACTATTTCAACTTAAGTGAATTTCAATCAACGTAGTTTGTGTGTATAGTCAGGGCTTCAATTTCTTAAACTAAAGAAATGTCAATATGTAGGACTAGATATAAAATAAGCCAAATATTGAACCAGGCGCAGTGGCTCACGCCTGTAATCCCAGCACTTTGGGAGGCCAAGGCAAGCAGATCTCTTGGGTTCAGGAGTTCCAGACCAGCCTGGGCAACATGGCGAGACCCTGTCTCTACCAAAAAAGACAGAAAATTAGATAAATATGACTCTTCTTTTTCCTTTACTTCACATAGAAAAAAAACTAAAAGCATTTGCAAAATATCTTAGACTCTCATCAAGCTAGATATTTCTTGCTTATACTGAGGAAAAAAAATCACGCTCTGAGAATAGTCTTAATCAAGGGTTGTAGGTAGCTCTAGACTAGAAATTGTGAACTGTAAAAAAGATATTAAAATGTGACTTTTAATTAGATCAGAAATGAACTCTAATACTCTTCACGTCTTCAGAAATGACACCTTTTATTCCTCCAGTAATTGAGGTGTCAAAGGACAATTTGAGGCTACTCAAAAAGATTCAGAGTCTGGTTTTGTTAACCACTAAGCTAATTACTGGCACAAAATGAAAATTACTAGACACCACTGAATTGTTGACAGGTCAAAAAAACATTCTTAAGAAATCCTGGAGTTTAAACTGGTGACATTCGGGCTTTCAATATTTATTTTGTAGCTTTATTTTTTTTATTTCTTTGAGGCAGGATCTTGCTTTGGCGCCTAGGCTGGAGTACAGTGACATAATCATAGCTCATTGCACCCTGCGCCCATGAACTCCTGGGCTCAAGTGATCCCCCTGCCTCGACCTTCTGAGTAGCTGGGGCTATAGGTGCATACCACTACGCAGAGCTCATTTTTGTATTTTTTGCAGAGATGGGGTCTTGCTATGTTGCCCAGGCTCATTTATAGCTTTCTTTCTTCAGAAATAAAATTCGCTCCAATTAGTAAGGGTTTGTTGTTGTTGTTGTTGTTGTTGTTGTATATGTGTGTGTGTAGGCAGTAAGTAGGCAGTTGAGAAATCTTGCGAAGCCATCTGTTATATTAGTGACTCTATATTGTGAGGCAGGATATGAATCACATTGGTTTTCAAAAAACTTTGAACTTACTATTTCTAGGGCACAGTACTTTCAAAGGAAAGAGCCACATGTTCGGAAACCATAATAACCTTCTCAGAGCACCTGTGCACCAGATCTCAGTTGCTCCATCATCTGTCCTCTGACAATAGCAGTAAGAACCACTTACCCACACTCAGTGGTCTATTCTAGTTTCTACCATCTAAATGATGGTTGGACGCCATCCGAAACATGAGTTCAGGCCATAGCCAGGCTGACTTGCAGAACACTGTCTTAAAATGGAGTCAAGGGAGGGCAATAATAGATCTGCAAAGGAGAGAAAACCTAATCATTCAAAAGCAGTTCTGAGCATGAAGTAAGTAATATGTCCACTCAGAGGTATTGTTAATTTAGGATCAAAGTCTAAAACTGGAGTCCTGGGGACAACCTGGAAAACAATCTTAGGCATAGGGCTGGTTGAGTGGAGCACCTGGAGCCAGAGAAACACAGAGCAGCAAGGCCCAGCAGCCCTTCCTGGGGATGATACAGATAGTGAAGAGAGGGTGGAGGGAAGGAAGCAGAATGGGATGGGGGCTTGAACATGAAGTGAACAAGAGAAGTTGGTAAATATTTGCCTCAATATGTGGCCCTGTGGATGACTTGCATCTGAATGCTCTGGGAAGCATGTTTCTGGCCGGTGCAGTGGCTCACACCTGTAATCATCCCAGCACTTTGGGAGGCCAAGGTAGGGGATCACTTGAGGCCAGGAGTTCAAGACTAGCCTGGCTAGCATGGCAAAATCCCATCTCCACAAAAAATACAAAAATCAGCCAGGCATGGTGGCTCCTACCTGTAGACCCAGCTACTCAGGAGGCTGAGGTAGGAGGATCGCTTGAGCCCAGGTGAGCCAAGGTGAGCCCAGTGAGCCAAGATCATTTCACTGCACTTGAGCCTGGGTGACAGAGTGAGACCCTGTTTAAAAAAAAAAAAAACAAAACAAAACAAAAAAAAAACTTCTAGAAAACATGTTTCAAAAACAGATTTCTCAGGCCCCACCCCAGACCTCCTGAATCAAATCTTTGCAAGTGGAACCTAGGAATGCAGAATTTTTAAAAAAAGAAAATGCATTCTAGGCAGCTTTTATTGCATTTTGTATTATTTATTTATTGATTGAGACAGTGTTTTGCTCTGTCACCCATGCCGTAGTGAGTGGTGCGATCATGGCCCACTGCACCCTTAAACTCCCAAGCACAAGCGATTCCCCCACCTCAGCCTCTCGAGTAGCTGGGACTGCAGATGCGCACCACCACACCCAGGTAATTTTTTATATTTTTGTAGAGACAGAATCTTGCCTTGTTGCCCAGGTTGACCTCAAACTCCTGGGCTCAAGTAATCCTCCCACCTCAGCCTCCCAAAGTGCTGAGATTATGGGCATGAGCCACTACACCCAGCCAGAATATAAACTTTATACATGGTCCCCAGGTATCTGAAGCCTACTTATATTTGTGTGCTAAGCTCTTTACTGGTATTGTTTTGCTTAATCCTTCAACAGCTCTATGAAGCATGTGCTATTCTTATCCTCTCCCTACAGACAGGAAACTGTGATTCAGAGAAGCTGACTGACAAGGCACAAAGACAAATGTGGCAAAGCCCAAACACAAACTTAAGACATTCTGATTCCAGATTTCTGTGATAGTAATCACTCTAGACCAGAGGTCTTCAGACGTTTTCTGCAAAAGGGTCAGTTAATAAATGTCCGGAGCCATGAGGCCCGGAATTAGCCGACCTCTGTTGCTTGATCTCCGCAAAGCGGAGACAAGAGGGCACATTCCCGGGTTCTTTATTTACAAACCCTTCCAGCGCGCGCCCAAAGCTTTTCCCGCGCGCGCCTAAGTTTCTCCCGCGCGCGCCAAAACTGTTCCCGCGCGCGCCAACCTTTCCCGCGCGCGCCAACCTTTCCCGCGCGCGCGCAAACATTTTCCCGCCCAGGAAGATATGCAGCCCAGGGCGCAGGTGCGATCCCGCGCCCGGGAAAAGTACAAACCCACGGCGCATGCGCGATTGTAATTTGAGAAGATCCGGCCCCTATCACCGCCCTGGCCCAACCTCTTCCCCTGCCAGCCTATATAAGGCATGACCCTATACTCAATAAACGAGACTTGATCAGGCTGTTTGTCTTGTCTCCATTTCTTGTGTTTTCTTGTCTCCTCCATTCCCACTCCCCCTTCCAGGGCCCGTTCGACTGTCCTGCAGGTCGGGACACNGTTNG